>NW_027038647.1:0-34828 GCF_034236695.1 Oncorhynchus nerka
ATACACTGTTTATATCACTAATACAAACACTGTTTATATCACTAACACTGTTTATATCACTAACACTGTTTATATATCACTGTTTATATCACACTGTTTATATCACTAATACACTGTTTATATCACTAACACTGTTTATATCACTAATACACTGTTTATATCACTATCTGTTTTATATCCTAATACTGTTTATATCACTAATACACTGTTTATATCACTAACACTGTTTATATCACTAATACACTGTTTATATCACTAATGTTTATACTAACACTGTTTATATCACTAACACTGTTTATATCACTAACACTGTTTATATCACTAACACTGTTTATATCACTAATACTGTTTATATCACTAACACTGTTTATATCACTAACACTGTTTATATCACTAACACTGTTTATATCACTAATACACTGTTTATATCACTAATACACTGTTTATATCACTCACTAATACTGTTTATATCACTAACACTGTTTATATCACTAACACTGTTTATATCACTAATACTGTTTTTATCACTAACACTGTTTATATCACTAACACTGTTTATATCACTAATACACTGTTTATATCACTAATACACTGTTTATATCACTAACACACTGTTTATATCACTAATACTGTTTATATCACTAATACTGTTTATATCACTAACACTGTTTATATCACTAACACTGTTTATATCACTAATACACTGTTTATATCACTAATACACTGTTTATATCACTAACACTGTTTATATCACTAATACTGTTTATATCACTAATACTGTTTATATCACTAACACTGTTTATATCACTAACACTGTTTATATCACTAATACTGTTTATATCACTAATACACTGTTTATATCACTAATACACTGTTTATATCACTAATACACTGTTTATATCACTAACACTGTTTATATCACTAACACTGTTTATATCACTAATACTGTTTATATCACTAATACACTGTTTATATCACTAATACACTGTTTATATCACTAACACTGTTTATATCACTAACACTGTTTATATCACTAATACACTGTTTATATCACTAACACTGTTTATATCACTAATACACTGTTTATATCACTAACACTGTTTATATCACTAACACTGTTTATATCACTAACACTGTTTATATCACTAATACTGTTTATATCACTAATACACTGTTTATATCACTAACACTGTTTATATCACTAATACACTGTTTATATCACTAATACACTGTTTATATCACTAATACTGTTTATATCACTAACACTGTTTATATCACTAACACTGTTTATATCACTAATACACTGTTTATATCACTAATACACTGTTTATATCACTAATACTGTTTATATCACTAATACACTGTTTATATCACTAATACACTGTTTATATCACTAATACTGTTTATATCACTAATACACTGTTTATATCACTAATACTGTTTATATCACTAACACTGTTTATATCACTAATACACTGATTATATCACTAATACACTGTTTATATCACTAATACACTGTTTATATCACTAACACTGTTTATATCACTAATACACTGTTTATATCACTAACACTGTTTATATCACTAACACTGTTTATATCACTAACACACTGTTTATATCACTAATACTGTTTATATCACTAATACACTGTTTATATCACTAACACACTGTTTATGTCACTAACACTGTTTATATCACTAACACTGTTTATATCACTAATACACTGTTTATATCACTAACACTGTTTATATCACTAATACACTGTTTATGTCACTAACACTGTTTATATCACTAATACACTGTTTATATCACTAACACTGTTTATATCACTAACACTGTTTATATCACTAATACTGTTTATATCACTAACACTGTTTATATCACTAATACTGTTTATATCACTAATACACTGTTTATATCACTAACACTGTTTATATCACTAATACACTGTTTATATCACTAATACACTGTTTATATCACTAACACTGTTTATATCACTAACACTGTTTATATCACTAACACTGTTTATATCACTAACACTGTTTATATCACTAACACTGTTTATATCACTAACACTGTTTATATCACTAACACTGTTTATATCACTAATACACTGTTTATATCACTAACACAAACACTGTTTATATCACTAACACTGTTTATATCACTAACACTGTTTATATCACTAACACTGTTTATATCACTAACACAAACACTGTTTATATCACTAATACACTGTTTATATCACTAACACTGTTTATATCACTAACACTGTTTATATCACTAACACTGTTTATATCACTAATACACTGTTTATATCACTAACACACTGTTTATATCACTAATACACTGTTTATATCACTAATACTGTTTATATCACTAACACTGTTTATATCACTAACCCTGTTTATATCACTAATACACTGTTTATATCACTAATACTGTTTATATCACTAATACTGTTTATATCACTAATACACTGTTTATATCACTAACACTGTTTATATCACTAACACTGTTTATATCACTAATACACTGTTTATATCACTAACACTGTTTATATCACTAATACACTGTTTATATCACTCACTAACACTGTTTATATCACTAACACTGTTTATATCACTAATACACTGTTTATGTCACTAACACTGTTTATATCACTAACACTGTTTATATCACTAATACACTGTTTATATCACTAACACTGTTTATATCACTAACACACTGTTTATATCACTAATACACTGTTTATATCACTAACACTGTTTATATCACTAACACTGTTTATATCACTAACACTGTTTATATCACTAATACACTGTTTATATCACTAATACACTGTTTATATCACTAACACTGTTTATATCACTAATACACTGTTTATATCACTAACACTGTTTATATCACTAATACACTGTTTATATCACTAACACTGTTTATATCACTAATACACTGTTTATATCACTAATACTGTTTATATCACTAATACTGTTTATATCACTAATACTGTTTATATCACTAATACACTGTTTATATCACTAATACTGTTTATATCACTAACACTGTTTATATCACTAATACACTGATTATATCACTAATACACTGTTTATATCACTAATACACTGTTTATATCACTAACACTGTTTATATCACTAATACACTGTTTATATCACTAACACTGTTTATATCACTAATACACTGTTTATATCACTAACACTGTTTATATCACTAATACACTGTTTATATCACTAATACTGTTTATATCACTAATACTGTTTATATCACTAATACTGTTTATATCACTAACACTGTTTATATCACTAATACACTGTTTATATCACTAATACTGTTTATATCACTAATACACTGTTTATATCACTAATACTGTTTATATCACTAACACTGTTTATATCACTAATACACTGATTATATCACTAATACTGTTTATATCACTAATACACTGTTTATATCACTAATACTGTTTATATCACTAATACTGTTTATATCACTAATACACTGTTTATATCACTAATACACTGTTTATATCACTAACACTGTTTATATCACTAATACACTGTTTATATCACTAACACTGTTTATATCACTAATACACTGTTTATATCACTAATACTGTTTATATCACTAACACTGTTTATATCACTAATACACTGTTTATATCACTAACACTGTTTATATCACTAACACTGTTTATATCACTAACACTGTTTATATCACTAATACTGTTTATATCACTAATACTGTTTATATCACTAACACTGTTTATATCACTAATACACTGTTTATATCACTAACACAAACACTGTTTATATCACTAACACTGTTTATATCACTAATACTGTTTATATCACTAATACTGTTTATATCACTAATACTGTTTATATCACTAACACTGTTTATATCACTAACACTGTTTATATCACTAATACACTGTTTATATCACTAATACTGTTTATATCACTAACACTGTTTATATCACTAACACTGTTTATATCACTAACACTGTTTATATCACTAATACACTGATTATATCACTAATACACTGATTATATCACTAATACACTGATTATATCACTAACACTGTTTATATCACTAATACACTGATTATATCACTAACACTGTTTATATCACTAATACACTGATTATATCACTAATACTGTTTATATCACTAATACACTGTTTATATCACTAATACACTGATTATATCACTAACACTGTTTATATCACTAATACTGTTTATATCACTAACACACTGATTATATCACTAATACACTGATTATATCACTAATACACTGATTATATCACTAGTACACTGTTTATATCACTAATACACTGATTATATCACTAATACACTGATTATATCACTAATACTGTTTATATCACTAATACACTGTTTATATCACTAATACACTGATTATATCACTAACACTGTTTATATCACTAATACTGTTTATATCACTAATACACTGTTTATATCACTAACACTGTTTATATCACTAATACACTGTTTATATCACTAATACACTGATTATATCACTAATACACTGTTTATATCACTAACACTGTTTATATCACTAATACTGTTTATATCACTAATACACTGTTTATATCACTAACACTGTTTATATCACTAACACTGTTTATATCACTAACACTGTTTATATCACTAATACACTGTTTATATCACTAATACACTGATTATATCACTAATACACTGTTTATATCACTAATACACTGATTATATCACTAATACACTGTTTATATCACTAATACACTGTTTATATCACTAATGCACTGTTTATATCACTAATACTGTTTATATCACTAATACACTGATTATATCACTAATACACTGATTATATCACTAATACACTGTTTATATCACTAATACACTGATTATATCACTAATACACTGTTTATATCACTAATACACTGATTATATCACTAATACACTGTTTATATCACTAATACACTGATTATATCACTAATACTGTTTATATCACTAATACACTGATTATATCACTAACACTGTTTATATCACTAATACACTGATTATATCACTAACACTGTTTATATCACTAATACACTGATTATATCACTAACACTGTTTATATCACTAATACACTGTTTATATCACTAACACTGTTTATATCACTAACACTGTTTATATCACTAACACTGTTTATATCACTAACACTGTTTATATCACTAATACTGTTTATATCACTAATACTGTTTATATCACTAATACACTGTTTATATCACTAATACTGTTTATATCACTAATACACTGTTTATATCACTAACACTGTTTATATCACTAATACACTGTTTATATCACTAATACACTGTTTATATCACTAATACTGTTTATATCACTAATACACTGTTTATATCACTGTTTATATCACTAATACACTGTTTATATCACTAATACACTGTTTATATCACTAATACTGTTTATATCACTAACACTGTTTATATCACTAATACACTGTTTATATCACTAATACTGTTTATATCACTAATACACTGTTTATATCACTAATACACTGTTTATATCACTAACACTGTTTATATCACTAATACACTGTTTATATCACTAATACTGTTTATATCACTAATACACTGTTTATATCACTAACACTGTTTATATCACTAACACTGTTTATATCACTAACACTGTTTATATCACTAACACTGTTTATATCACTAATACTGTTTATATCACTAATACACTGTTTATATCACTAATACACTGTTTATATCACTAACACTGTTTATATCACTAATACACTGTTTATATCACTAACACTGTTTATATCACTAATACTGTTTATATCACTAATACTGTTTATATCACTAATACACTGATTATATCACTAACACTGTTTATATCACTAACACTGTTTATATCACTAATACACTGTTTATATCACTAACACTGTTTATATCACTAACACTGTTTATATCACTAACACTGTTTATGTCACTAACACTGTTTATATCACTAACACTGTTTATATCACTAATACACTGTTTATATCACTAATACACTGATTATATCACTAATACACTGTTTATATCACTAATACTGTTTATATCACTAATACTGTTTATATCACTAACACTGTTTATATCACTAACACTGTTTATATCACTAATACACTGTTTATATCACTAATACACTGTTTATATCACTAATACACTGATTATATCACTAATACACTGTTTATATCACTAATACTGTTTATATCACTAATACTGTTTATATCACTAACACTGTTTATATCACTAATACACTGTTTATATCACTAATACTGTTTATGTCACTAACACTGTTTATATCACTAACACTGTTTATATCACTAATACACTGTTTATATCACTAATACTGTTTATATCACTAATACACTGTTTATATCACTAATACACTGTTTATATCACTAATACTGTTTATATCACTAATACACTGTTTATATCACTAATACACTGTTTATATCACTAACACTGTTTATATCACTAACACTGTTTATATCACTAACACTGTTTATATCACTCACTAACACTGTTTATATCACTAATACTGTTTATATCACTAATACACTGTTTATATCACTAATACACTGTTTATATCACTCACTAACACTGTTTATATCACTAACACTGTTTATATCACTAATACTGTTTATATCACTAATACACTGTTTATATCACTAATACTGTTTATATCACTAACACTGTTTATATCACTAATACACTGTTTATATCACTAATACTGTTTATATCACTAATACTGTTTATATCACTAATACACTGTTTATATCACTAATACACTGTTTATATCACTAACACTGTTTATATCACTAATACACTGTTTATATCACTAACACTGTTTATATCACTAATACACTGTTTATATCACTAATACTGTTTATATCACTAATACACTGTTTATATCACTAACACTGTTTATATCACTAATACACTGTTTATATCACTAACACTGTTTATATCACTAATACACTGTTTATATCACTAACACTTTTTTATATCACTAATACACTGTTTATATCACTAATACTGTTTATATCACTAATACACTGTTTATATCACTAATACTGTTTATATCACTAACACTGTTTATATCACTAACACTGTTTATATCACTAATACACTGTTTATATCACTAACACACTGTTTATATCACTAACACTGTTTATATCACTAACACACTGTTTATATCACTAACACTGTTTATATCACTAATACACTGTTTATATCACTAACACTGTTTATATCACTAATACACTGTTTATATCACTAACACTGTTTATATCACTAACACTGTTTATATCACTAACACTGTTTATATCACTAACACTGTTTATATCACTAATACACTGTTTATATCACTAATACACTGTTTATATCACTAATACACTGTTTATATCACTAATACTGTTTATATCACTAATACACTGTTTATATCACTAATACACTGTTTATATCACTAATACACTGTTTATATCACTAATACACTGTTTATATCACTAATACTGTTTATATCACTAACACTGTTTATATCACTAATACACTGTTTATATCACTAATACACTGTTTATATCACTAATACTGTTTATATCACTAACACTGTTTATATCACTAATACACTGTTTTATATCACTAATACACTGTTTATATCACTAATACTGTTTATATCACTAACACTGTTTATATCACTAATACACTGTTTATATCACTAATACACTGTTTATATCACTAATACTGTTTATATCACTAACACTGTTTATATCACTAATACACTGTTTATATCACTAACACTGTTTATATCACTAACACTGTTTATATCACTAATACACTGTTTATATCACTAATACACTGTTTATATCACTAATACACTGTTTATATCACTAATACACTGTTTATATCACTAATACTGTTTATATCACTAATACTGTTTATATCACTAACACTGTTTATATCACTAATACTGTTTATATCACTAATACACTGTTTATATCACTAACACTGTTTATATCACTAATACACTGTTTATATCACTAACACTGTTTATGTCACTAACACTGTTTATATCACTAATACACTGTTTATATCACTAACACTGTTTATATCACTAACACTGTTTATATCACTAATACTGTTTATATCACTAACACTGTTTATATCACTAATACTGTTTATATCACTAATACACTGTTTATATCACTAACACTGTTTATATCACTAATACACTGTTTATATCACTAATACACTGTTTATATCACTAACACTGTTTATATCACTAACACTGATTATATCACTAACACTGTTTATATCACTAATACACTGATTATATCACTAACACTGTTTATATCACTAATACACTGTTTATATCACTAACACTGTTTATATCACTAACACTGTTTATATCACTAACACTGTTTATATCACTAACACTGTTTATATCACTAATACTGTTTATATCACTAATACTGTTTATATCACTAATACACTGTTTATATCACTAATACTGTTTATATCACTAATACACTGTTTATATCACTAACACTGTTTATATCACTAATACACTGTTTATATCACTAATACACTGTTTATATCACTAATACTGTTTATATCATATCACTGTTTATATCACTGTTTATATCACTAATACACTGTTTATATCACTAATACACTGTTTATATCACTAATACTGTTTATATCACTAACACTGTTTATATCACTAATACACTGTTTATATCACTAATACTGTTTATATCACTAATACACTGTTTATATCACTAATACACTGTTTATATCACTAACACTGTTTATATCACTAATACACTGTTTATATCACTAATACTGTTTATATCACTAATACACTGTTTATATCACTAACACTGTTTATATCACTAACACTGTTTATATCACTAACACTGTTTATATCACTAACACTGTTTTATATCACTAATACTGTTTATATCACTAATACACTGTTTATATCACTAATACACTGTTTATATCACTAACACTGTTTATATCACTAATACACTGTTTATATCACTGTTTATATCACACTGTTTATATCACTAATACTGTTTATATCACTAATACACTGATTATATCACTAACACTGTTTATATCACTAACACTGTTTATATCACTAATACACTGTTTTATCACTAACACTGTTTATATCACTAACACTGTTTATATCACTAACACTGTTTATGTCACTAACACTGTTTATATCACTAACACTGTTTATATCACTAATACACTGTTTATATCACTAATACACTGTTTATATCACTAATACACTGTTTATATCACTAATACTGTTTATATCACTAATACTGTTTATATCACTAACACTGTTTATATCACTAACACTGTTTATATCACTAATACACTGTTTATATCACTAATACACTGTTTATATCACTAATACACTGATTATATCACTAATACACTGTTTATATCACTAATACTGTTTATATCACACTGTTTATATCACTAACACTGTTTATATCACTAATACACTGTTTATATCACTAATACTGTTTATGTCACTAACACTGTTTATATCACTAACACTGTTTATATCACTATACACTGTTTATATCACTAATACTGTTTATATCACTAATACACTGTTTATATCACTAATACACTGTTTATATCACTAATACTGTTTATATCACTAATACACTGTTTATATCACTAATACACTGTTTATATCACTAACACTGTTTATATCACTAACACTGTTTATATCACTAACACTGTTTATATCACTCACTAACACTGTTTATATCACTAATACTGTTTATATCACTAATACACTGTTTATATCACTAATACACTGTTTATATCACTCACTAACACTGTTTATATCACTAACACTGTTTATATCACTAATACTGTTTATATCACTAATACACTGTTTATATCACTAATACTGTTTATATCACTAATACACTGTTTATATCACTAATACTGTTTATATCACTAACACTGTTTATATCACTAATACACTGTTTATATCACTAATACTGTTTATATCACTAATACTGTTTATATCACTAATACACTGTTTATATCACTAATACACTGTTTATATCACTAACACTGTTTATATCACTAATACACTGTTTATATCACTAACACTGTTTATATCACTAATACACTGTTTATATCACTAATACTGTTTATATCACTAATACACTGTTTATATCACTAACACTGTTTATATCATAATACACTGTTTATATCACTAACACTGTTTATATCACTAATACACTGTTTATATCACTAACACTGTTTATATCACTAATACACTGTTTATATCACTAATACTGTTTATATCACTAATACACTGTTTATATCATAATACTGTTTATATCACTAACACTGTTTATATCACTAACACTGTTTATATCACTAATACACTGTTTATATCACTAACACACTGTTTATATCACTAACACTGTTTATATCACTAACACACTGTTTATATCACTAACACTGTTTATATCACTAATACACTGTTTATATCACTAACACTGTTTATATCACTAATACACTGTTTATATCACTAACACTGTTTATATCACTAACACTGTTTATATCACTAACACTTTATATCACTAACACTGTTTATATCACTAATACACTGTTTATATCACTAATACACTGTTTATATCACTAATACACTGTTTATATCACTAATACTGTTTATATCACTAATACACTGTTTATATCACTAATACACTGTTTATATCACTAATACACTGTTTATATCACTAATACACTGTTTATATCACTAATACACTGTTTATATCACTAATACTGTTTATATCACTAACACTGTTTATATCACTAATACACTGTTTATATCACTAATACACTGTTTATATCACTAATACTGTTTATATCACTAACACTGTTTATATCACTAATACACTGTTTATATCACTAATACACTGTTTATATCACTAATACTGTTTATATCACTAACACTGTTTATATCACTAATACACTGTTTATATCACTAATACACTGTTTATATCACTAATACTGTTTATATCACTAACACTGTTTATATCACTAATACACTGTTTATATCACTAACACTGTTTATATCACTAACACTGTTTATATCACTAATACACTGTTTATATCACTAATACACTGTTTATATCACTAATACACTGTTTATATCACTAATACACTGTTTATATCACTAATACTGTTTATATCACTAATACTGTTTATATCACTAACACTGTTTATATCACTAATACTGTTTATATCACTAATACACTGTTTATATCACTAACACTGTTTATATCACTAATACACTGTTTATATCACTAACACTGTTTATGTCACTAACACTGTTTATATCACTAATACACTGTTTATATCACTAACACTGTTTATATCACTAACACTGTTTATATCACTAATACTGTTTATATCACTAACACTGTTTATATCACTAATACTGTTTATATCACTAATACACTGTTTATATCACTAACACTGTTTATATCACTAATACACTGTTTATATCACTAATACACTGTTTATATCACTAACACTGTTTATATCACTAACACTGTTTATATCACTAACACTGTTTATATCACTAACACTGTTTATATCACTAACACTGTTTATATCACTAATACACTGTTTATATCACTAACACAAACACTGTTTATATCACTAACACTGTTTATATCACTAACACTGTTTATATCACTAACACTGTTTATATCACTAACACAAACACTGTTTATATCACTAATACACTGTTTATATCACTAACACTGTTTATATCACTAACACTGTTTATATCACTAACACTGTTTATATCACTAATACACTGTTTATATCACTAACACACTGTTTATATCACTAATACACTGTTTATATCACTAATACTGTTTATATCACTAACACTGTTTATATCACTAACCCTGTTTATATCACTAATACACTGTTTATATCACTAATACTGTTTATATCACTAATACTGTTTATATCACTAATACACTGTTTATATCACTAACACTGTTTATATCACTAACACTGTTTATATCACTAATACACTGTTTATATCACTAACACTGTTTATATCACTAATACACTGTTTATATCACTCACTAACACTGTTTATATCACTAACACTGTTTATATCACTAATACACTGTTTATGTCACTAACACTGTTTATATCACTAACACTGTTTATATCACTAATACACTGTTTATATCACTAACACTGTTTATATCACTAACACACTGTTTATATCACTAATACACTGTTTATATCACTAACACTGTTTATATCACTAACACTGTTTATATCACTAACACTGTTTATATCACTAATACACTGTTTATATCACTAATACACTGTTTATATCACTAACACTGTTTATATCACTAATACACTGTTTATATCACTAACACTGTTTATATCACTAATACACTGTTTATATCACTAACACTGTTTATATCACTAATACACTGTTTATATCACTAATACTGTTTATATCACTAATACTGTTTATATTACTAATACTGTTTATATCACTAATACACTGTTTATATCACTAATACTGTTTATATCACTAACACTGTTTATATCACTAATACACTGATTATATCACTAATACACTGTTTATATCACTAATACACTGTTTATATCACTAACACTGTTTATATCACTAATACACTGTTTATATCACTAACACTGTTTATATCACTAATACACTGTTTATATCACTAACACTGTTTATATCACTAATACACTGTTTATATCACTAATACTGTTTATATCACTAATACTGTTTATATCACTAACACTGTTTATATCACTAATACACTGTTTATATCACTAATACTGTTTATATCACTAATACACTGTTTATATCACTAATACTGTTTATATCACTAACACTGTTTATATCACTAATACACTGATTATATCACTAATACTGTTTATATCACTAATACACTGTTTATATCACTAATACTGTTTATATCACTAATACTGTTTATATCACTAATACACTGTTTATATCACTAATACACTGTTTATATCACTAACACTGTTTATATCACTAATACACTGTTTATATCACTAACACTGTTTATATCACTAATACACTGTTTATATCACTAATACTGTTTATATCACTAACACTGTTTATATCACTAATACACTGTTTATATCACTAACACTGTTTATATCACTAACACTGTTTATATCACTAACACTGTTTATATCACTAATACTGTTTATATCACTAATACTGTTTATATCACTAACACTGTTTATATCACTAATACACTGTTTATATCACTAACACAAACACTGTTTATATCACTAACACTGTTTATATCACTAATACTGTTTATATCACTAATACTGTTTATATCACTAATACTGTTTATATCACTAACACTGTTTATATCACTAACACTGTTTATATCACTAATACACTGTTTATATCACTAATACTGTTTATATCACTAACACTGTTTATATCACTAACACTGTTTATATCACTAACACTGTTTATATCACTAATACACTGATTATATCACTAATACACTGATTATATCACTAATACACTGATTATATCACTAACACTGTTTTTATATCACTGATTATATCACTAATACTGTTTATATCACTAATACACTGTTTATATCACTAATACACTGATTATATCACTAACACTGTTTATATCACTAATACTGTTTATATCACTAACACACTGATTATATCACTAGTACACTGTTTATATCACTAATACACTGATTATATCACTAATACACTGATTATATCACTAATACTGTTTATATCACTAATACACTGTTTATATCACTAATACACTGATTATATCACTAACACTGTTTATATCACTAATACTGTTTATATCACTAATACACTGTTTATATCACTAACACTGTTTATATCACTAATACACTGTTTATATCACTAATACACTGATTATATCACTAATACACTGTTTATATCACTAACACTGTTTATATCACTAATACTGTTTATATCACTAATACACTGTTTATATCACTAACACTGTTTATATATAACACTGTTTATAACTAACACTGTTTATATCACTAATACACTGTTTATATCACTAATACACTGATTATATCACTAATACACTGTTTATATCACTAATACACTGTTTATATCACTAATGCACTGTTTATATCACTAATACTGTTTATATCACTAATACACTGATTATATCACTAATACACTGATTATATCACTAATACACTGATTATATCACTAATACACTGTTTATATCACTAATACACTGATTATATCACTAATACACTGTTTATATCACTAATACACTGATTATATCACTAATACACTGTTTATATCACTAATACACTGATTATATCACTAATACTGTTTATATCACTAATACACTGATTATATCACTAACACTGTTTATATCACTAATACACTGATTATATCACTAACACTGTTTATATCACTAATACACTGATTATATCACTAACACTGTTTATATCACTAATACACTGTTTATATCACTAACACTGTTTATATCATACACTGTTTATATCACTAACACTGTTTATATCACTAACACTGTTTATATCACTAATACTGTTTATATCACTAATACTGTTTATATCACTAATACACTGTTTATATCACTACTGTTTATATCACTAATACACTGTTTATATCACTAACACTGTTTATATCACTAATACACTGTTTATATCACTAATACACTGTTTATATCACTAATACTGTTTATATCACTAATACACTGTTTATATCACTGTTTATATCACTAATACACTGTTTATATCACTAATACACTGTTTATATCACTAATACTGTTTTATATCACTGTTTATATCACTAACACTGTTTATATCACTAATACTGTTTATATCACTAATACACTGTTTATATCACTAATACACTGTTTATATCACTAACACTGTTTATATCACTAATACACTGTTTATATCACTAATACTGTTTATATCACTAATACACTGTTTATATCACTAACACTGTTTATATCACTAACACTGTTTATATCACTAACACTGTTTATATCACTAACACTGTTTATATCACTAATACTGTTTATATCACTAATACACTGTTTATATCACTAATACACTGTTTATATCACTAACACTGTTTATATCACTAATACACTGTTTATATCACTAACACTGTTTATATCACTAATACTGTTTATATCACTAATACTGTTTATATCACTAATACACTGATTATATCACTAACACTGTTTATATCACTAACACTGTTTATATCACTAATACACTGTTTATATCACTAACACTGTTTATATCACTAACACTGTTTATATCACTAACACTGTTTATGTCACTAACACTGTTTATATCACTAACACTGTTTATATCACTAATACACTGTTTATATCACTAATACACTGATTATATCACTAATACACTGTTTATATCACTAATACTGTTTATATCACTAATACTGTTTATATCACTAACACTGTTTATATCACTAACACTGTTTATATCACTAATACACTGTTTATATCACTAATACACTGTTTATATCACTAATACACTGATTATATCACTAATACACTGTTTATATCACTAATACTGTTTATATCACTAATACTGTTTATATCACTAACACTGTTTATATCACTAATACACTGTTTTATCATAATACTGTTTATGTCACTAACACTGTTTATATCACTAACACTGTTTATATCACTAATACACTGTTTATATCACTAATACTGTTTATATCACTAATACACTGTTTATATCACTAATACACTGTTTATATCACTAATACTGTTTATATCACTAATACACTGTTTATATCACTAATACACTGTTTATATCACTAACACTGTTTATATCACTAACACTGTTTATATCACTAACACTGTTTATATCACTCACTAACACTGTTTATATCACTAATACTGTTTATATCACTAATACACTGTTTATATCACTAATACACTGTTTATATCACTAACTAACACTGTTTATATCACTAACACTGTTTTATCACTAATACTGTTTATATCACTAATACACTGTTTATATCACTAATACTGTTTATATCACTAATACACTGTTTATATCACTAATACTGTTTATATCACTAACACTGTTTATATCACTAATACACTGTTTATATCACTAATACTGTTTATATCACTAATACTGTTTATATCACTAATACACTGTTTATATCACTAATACACTGTTTATATCACTAACACTGTTTATATCACTAATACACTGTTTATATCACTAACACTGTTTATATCACTAATACACTGTTTATATCACTAATACTGTTTATATCACTAATACACTGTTTATATCACTAATACTGTTTATATCACTAACACTGTTTATATCACTAACACTGTTTATATCACTAATACACTGATTATATCACTAATACTGTTTATATCACTAATACACTGTTTATATCACTAATACTGTTTATATCACTAATACTGTTTATATCACTAATACACTGTTTATATCACTAATACACTGTTTATATCACTAACACTGTTTATATCACTAATACACTGTTTATATCACTAACACTGTTTATATCACTAATACACTGTTTATATCACTAACACTGTTTATATCACTAATACACTGTTTATATCACTAATACTGTTTATATCACTAATACACTGTTTATATCACTAATACACTGTTTATATCACTAATACTGTTTATATCACTAATACACTGTTTATATCACTAATACACTGTTTATATCACTAACACTGTTTATATCACTAACACTGTTTATATCACTAACACTGTTTATATCACTCACTAACACTGTTTATATCACTAATACTGTTTATATCACTAATACACTGTTTATATCACTAATACACTGTTTATATCACTCACTAACACTGTTTATATCACTAACACTGTTTATATCACTAATACTGTTTATATCACTAATACACTGTTTATATCACTAATACTGTTTATATCACTAATACACTGTTTATATCACTAATACTGTTTATATCACTAACACTGTTTATATCACTAATACACTGTTTATATCACTAATACTGTTTATATCACTAATACTGTTTATATCACTAATACACTGTTTATATCACTAATACACTGTTTATATCACTAACACTGTTTATATCACTAATACACTGTTTATATCACTAACACTGTTTATATCACTAATACACTGTTTATATCACTAATACTGTTTATATCACTAATACACTGTTTATATCACTAACACTGTTTATATCACTAATACACTGTTTATATCACTAACACTGTTTATATCACTAATACACTGTTTATATCACTAACACTGTTTATATCACTAATACACTGTTTATATCACTAATACTGTTTATATCACTAATACACTGTTTATATCACTAATACTGTTTATATCACTAACACTGTTTATATCACTAACACTGTTTATATCACTAATACACTGTTTATATCACTAACACACTGTTTTATCACTAACACTGTTTATATCACTAACACACTGTTTATATCACTAACACTGTTTATATCACTAATACACTGTTTATATCACTAACACTGTTTATATCACTAATACACTGTTTATATCACTAACACTGTTTATATCATAACACTGTTTATATCACTAACACTGTTTATATCACTAACACTGTTTATATCACTATACACTGTTTATATCACTAATACACTGTTTATATCACTAATACACTGTTTATATCACTAATACTGTTTATATCACTAATACACTGTTTATATCACTAATACACTGTTTATATCACTAACACTGTTTATATCACTAACACTGTTTATATCACTAATACACTGTTTATATCACTGTTTATATCACTAACACTGTTTATATCACTAATACACTGTTTATATCACTAAACACTGTTTATATCACTAATACACTGTTTATATCACTAATACACTGTTTATATCACTAATACACTGTTTATATCACTAATACTGTTTATATCACTAACACTGTTTATATCACTAACACTGTTTATATCACTAATACACTGTTTATATCACTAATACTGTTTATATCACTAACACTGTTTATATCACTAATACACTGTTTATATCACTAACACTGTTTATATCACTAACACTGTTTATATCACTAATACACTGTTTATATCACTAATACACTGTTTATATCACTAATACACTGTTTATATATATCACTGTTTAATACTAATACTGTTTATATCACTAATACTGTTTATATCATAACACTGTTTATATCACTAATACTGTTTATATCACTAATACACTGTTTATATCACTAACACTGTTTATATCACTAATACACTGTTTATATCACTAACACTGTTTATATCACTAACACTGTTTATATCACTAATACACTGTTTATATCACTAACACTGTTTATATCACTAACACTGTTTATATCACTAATACTGTTTATATCACTAACACTGTTTATATCACTAATACTGTTTATATCACTAATACACTGTTTATATCACTAACACTGTTTATATCACTAATACACTGTTTATTACTAATACACTGTTTATATCACTAACACTGTTTATATCACTAACACTGTTTATATCACTAACACTGTTTTATCACTAACACTGTTTATATCACTAACACTGTTTATATCACTAACACTGTTTATATCACTAACACTGTTTATATCACTAATACACTGTTTATATCACTAACACAAACACTGTTTATATCACTAACACTGTTTATATCACTAACACTGTTTATAACTAACACTGTTTATATCACTAACACAAACACTGTTTATATCACTAATACACTGTTTATATCATAACACTGTTTATATCACTAACACTATCACTAACACTGTTTATATCACTAATACACTGTTTATATCACTAACACACTGTTTATATCACTAATACACTGTTTATATCACTAATACTGTTTATATCACTAACACTGTTTATATCACTAACCCTGTTTATATCACTAATACACTGTTTATATCACTAATACTGTTTATATCACTAATACTGTTTATATCACTAATACACTGATTATATCACTAACACTGTTTATATCACTAACACTGTTTATATCACTAATACACTGTTTATATCACTAACACTGTTTATATCACTAATACACTGTTTATTACTACTAACACTGTTTATATCACTAACACTGTTTATATCACTAATACACTGTTTATATCACTAACACTGTTTATATCACTAACACTGTTTATATCACTAACACTGTTTATATCACTAAACACTGTTTATATCTGTTTTATAACTAACACTGTTTATATCACTAATACACTGTTTTATACTCACTGTTTATATCACTAACACTGTTTATATCACTAACACTGTTTATATCACTAATACACTGTTTATATCACTAATACACTGTTTATATCACTAACACTGTTTATATCACTAATACACTGTTTATATCACTAACACTGTTTATATCACTAATACACTGTTTATATCACTAACACTGTTTATATCACTAATACACTGTTTATATCACTAATACTGTTTATATCACTAATACTGTTTATATCACTAATACTGTTTATATCACTAATACACTGTTTATATCACTAATACTGTTTATATCACTAACACTGTTTATATCACTAATACACTGTTTATATCACTAATACACTGTTTATATCACTAATACACTGTTTATATCACTAACACTGTTTATATCACTAATACACTGTTTATATCACTAACACTGTTTATATCACTAATACACTGTTTATATCACTAACACTGTTTATATCACTAATACACTGTTTATATCACTCACTGTTTATATCACTAATACTGTTTATATCACTAATACTGTTTATATCACTAACACTGTTTATATCACTAACACTGTTTATATCACTAATACTGTTTATATCACTAATACACTGTTTATATCACTACTGTTTATATCACACTGTTTATTATATCACTGATTATAACTAATACTGTTTATATCACTAATACACTGTTTATATCACTAATACTGTTTATATCACTAATACTGTTTATATCACTAATACACTGTTTATATCACTAATACACTGTTTATATCACTAACACTGTTTATATCACTAACACTGTTTATATCACTAACACTGTTTATATCACTAATACACTGTTTATATCACTAATACTGTTTATATCACTAACACTGTTTATATCACTAATACACTGTTTATATCACTAACACTGTTTATATCACTAACACTGTTTATATCACTAACACTGTTTATATCACTAATACTGTTTATATCACTAATACACTGTTTATATCACTAATACACTGTTTATATCACTAACAAAACACTGTTTATTATATCACTGTTTATATCACTAATACTGTTTATATCACTAATACTGTTTATATCACTAATACTGTTTATATCACTAACACTGTTTATCACTCACTGTTTATATCACTAATACACTGTTTATATCACTAATACTGTTTATATCACTAACACTGTTTATATCACTAACACTGTTTATATCACTAACACTGTTTATATCACTAAACACTGATTATATCACTAATACACTGATTATATATATACACTGATTATATCACTAACACTGTTTATTCATAATCACTGATTATATCACTAACACTGTTTATATCACTAATACACTGATTATATCACTAATACTGTTTATATCACTAATACACTGTTTATATCACTAATACACTGTTTATCATCACTGTTTATATCACTAATACTGTTTATATCACTAACACTGATTATATCACTAATACACTGATTATATCACTATACACTGATTATATATAGTACACTGTTTATATCACTAATACACTGATTTATATCACTAATACACTTTATATCACTAATACTGTTTATATCACTAATACACTGTTTTTCACTAATACACTGATTATAATACACTGTTTATATCACTAATACTGTTTATATCACTATACACTGTTTATATCACTAACACTGTTTATATCACTAATACACTGTTTATATCACTAATACACTGATTATATCATATCACTGTTTATATCACTAACACTGTTTATATCACTAATACTGTTTATATCACTAATACACTGTTTATATCACTAACACTGTTTATATCACTAACACTGTTTATATCACTAACACTGTTTATATCACTAATACACTGTTTATATCACTAATACACTGATTATATCACTAATACACTGTTTATATCACTAATACACTGTTTATATCACTAATGCACTGTTTATATCTAATACTGTTTATATCACTAATACACTGATTTTATATCACTAATCACTGTTTATATCACTAATACACTGTTTATATCACTAATACACTGTTTATACACTGTTTATATCACTAATACACTGTTTATATCACTAATACACTGTTTATATCACTAATACACTGTTTATATCACTAATACTGTTTTTATATCACTATATCACTAACACTGTTTATATCACTAATACACTGTTTATATCACTAACACTGTTTATATCACTAATACACTGTTTATATCACTAACACTGTTTATATCACTAATACACTGTTTATATCACTAACACTGTTTATATCACTAACACTGTTTATACACAATGTTTATATCACTAACACTGTTTATATCACTAATACTGTTTATATCACTAATACTGTTTATATCACTAATACACTGTTTATATCACACTGTTTATATCACTAATACACTGTTTATATCACTAACACTACACTGTTTATATCATACACTGTTTATATCACAATACTGTTTATATCACTAATACACTGTTTATATCACTGTTTATATCACTAATACACTGTTTATATCACTAATACACTGTTTATATCACTAATACACTGTTTATATCACTAACACTGTTTATATCACTAATACACTGTTTATATCACTAATACTGTTTATATCACTAATACACTGTTTATATCACTAATACACTGTTTATATCACTAACACTGTTTATATCACTAATACACTGTTTATATCACTAATACTGTTTATATCACTATACACTGTTTATATCACTAACACTGTTTATATCACTAACACTGTTTATATCACTAACACTGTTTATATCACTAACACTGTTTATATCACTAATACTGTTTATATCACTAATACACTGTTTATATCACTAATACACTGTTTATATCACTAACACTGTTTATATCACTAATACACTGTTTATTATATCACTGTTTATATCACTAATACTGTTTATATCACTAATACTGTTTATTATATACACTGATTATATCACTAACACTGTTTATATCACTAACACTGTTTATATCACTAATACACTGTTTATATCACTAACACTGTTTATATCACTAACACTGTTTATATCACTAACACTGTTTATGTCACTAACACTGTTTATATCACTAACACTGTTTATATCACTAATACACTGTTTATATCACTAATACACTGATTTTATATCACTAATACACTGTTTATATCACTAACACTGTTTATGTCACTAACACTGTTTATATCACTAACACTGTTTATATCACTAATACACTGTTTATATCACTAATACACTGTTTATATCACTAATACACTGATTATATCACTAATACACTGTTTATATCACTAATACTGTTTATATCACTAATACTGTTTATATCACTAACACTGTTTATATCACTAATACACTGTTTATATCACTAATACTGTTTATGTCACTAACACTGTTTATATCACTAACACTGTTTATATCACTAATACACTGTTTATATCACTAATACTGTTTATATCACTAATACACTGTTTATATCACTAATACACTGTTTATATCACTAATACTGTTTATATCACTAATACACTGTTTATATCACTAATACACTGTTTATATCACTAACACTGTTTATATCACTAACACTGTTTATATCACTAACACTGTTTATATCACTCACTAACACTGTTTATATCACTAATACTGTTTATATCACTAATACACTGTTTATATCACTAATACACTGTTTATATCACTCACTAACACTGTTTATATCACTAACACTGTTTATATCACTAATACTGTTTATATCACTAATACACTGTTTATATCACTAATACTGTTTATATCACTAATACACTGTTTATATCACTAATACTGTTTATATCACTAACACTGTTTATATCACTAATACACTGTTTATATCACTAATACTGTTTATATCACTAATACTGTTTATATCACTAATACACTGTTTATATCACTAATACACTGTTTATATCACTAACACTGTTTATATCACTAAAACACTGTTTATATCACTAACACTGTTTATATCACTAATACACTGTTTATATCACTAATACTGTTTATATCACTAATACACTGTTTATATCACTAACACTGTTTATATCACTAATACACTGTTTATATCACTAACACTGTTTATATCACTAATACACTGTTTATATCACTAACACTGTTTATATCACTAATACACTGTTTATATCACTAATACTGTTTATATCACTAATACACTGTTTATATCACTAATACTGTTTATATCACTAACACTGTTTATATCACTAACACTGTTTATATCACTAATACACTGTTTATATCACTAACACACTGTTTATATCACTAACACTGTTTATATCACTAACACACTGTTTATATCACTAACACTGTTTATATCACTAATACACTGTTTATATCACTAACACTGTTTATATCACTAATACACTGTTTATATCACTAACACTGTTTATATCACTAACACTGTTTATATCACTAACACTGTTTATATCACTAACACTGTTTATATCACTAATACACTGTTTATATCACTAATACACTGTTTATATCACTAATACACTGTTTATATCACTAATACTGTTTATATCACTAATACACTGTTTATATCACTAATACACTGTTTATATCACTAATACACTGTTTATATCACTAATACACTGTTTATATCACTAATACACTGTTTATATCACTAATACTGTTTATATCACTAACACTGTTTATATCACTAATACACTGTTTATATCACTAATACACTGTTTATATCACTAATACTGTTTATATCACTAACACTGTTTATATCACTAATACACTGTTTATATCACTAATACACTGTTTATATCACTAATACTGTTTATATCACTAACACTGTTTATATCACTAATACACTGTTTATATCACTAATACACTGTTTATATCACTAATACTGTTTATATCACTAACACTGTTTATATCACTAATACACTGTTTATATCACTAACACTGTTTATATCACTAACACTGTTTATATCACTAATACACTGTTTATATCACTAATACACTGTTTATATCACTAATACACTGTTTATATCACTAATACTGTTTATATCACTAATACTGTTTATATCACTAACACTGTTTATATCACTAATACTGTTTATATCACTAATACACTGTTTATATCACTAACACTGTTTATATCACTAATACACTGTTTATATCACTAACACTGTTTATATCACTAATACACTGTTTATATCACTAATACTGTTTATATCACTAATACACTGATTATATCACTAATACACTGTTTATATCACTAACACTGTTTATATCACTAATACACTGTTTATATCACTAACACTGTTTATATCACTAACACTGTTTATATCACTAATACACTGTTTATATCACTAATACACTGTTTATATCACTAATACTGTTTATATCACTAACACTGTTTATATCACTAATACACTGTTTATATCACTAATACACTGTTTATATCACTAACACTGTTTATATCACTAACACTGTTTATATCACTAACACTGTTTATATCACTAATACTGTTTATATCACTAACACTGTTTATATCACTAATACTGTTTATATCACTAACACTGTTTATATCACTAATACACTGATTATATCACTAATACACTGTTTATATCACTAATACACTGTTTATATCACTAATACTGTTTATATCACTAACACTGTTTATATCACTAACACTGTTTATATCACTAATACTGTTTATATCACTAACACTGTTTATATCACTAACACTGTTTATATCACTAATACACTGTTTATATCACTAATACACTGTTTATATCACTAATACACTGTTTATATCACTAATACTGTTTATATCACTAACACTGTTTATATCACTAATACTGTTTATATCACTAACACTGACACTGTTTATATCACTAATACACTGTTTATATCACTAATACACTGTTTATATCACTAATACACTGTTTATATCACTAATACTGTTTATATCACTAACACTGTTTATATCACTAATACACTGTTTATATCACTAACACTGTTTATATCACTAATACACTGTTTATATCACTAATACACTGTTTATATCACTAACACTGTTTATATCACTAACACACTGTTTATATCACTAACACTGTTTATATCACTAATACACTGTTTATATCACTAACACTGTTTATATCACTAATACACTGTTTATATCACTAATACACTGTTTATATCACTAACACACCCACTGTTGCCTCGACAATGGGTTGTGATGACAAAGCATTAATAGATATAGTTTTATAGTTTTTACAAGGGCCAGTTGAGTTGTTGTTCACCTGCCAACGTACAGTAGTACTCTAGTGTGGACGTTTACACTAACATCACGGGCCCAAAACCTTATTTCAGATTCACACGGAACTCGTATGTTACATATCTCAAGTTAACATTTGGCACTAAATTATTTTGCACTTCAGCTATTAGTCAACAAACTGTAAAAATAATAGAGAGTGATACTATTTGACAGTTGTAACATACAGTACGGTAACAGGGATGACAGTACGGTAACAGGGATGACAGTACGGTAACAGGGATGACAGTAACAGGGATGACAGTACAGTAACAGGGATGACAGTACAGTAACAGGGATGACAGTATGGTAACAGGGATGACAGTGCAGTAACAGGGATGACAGTACAGTAACAGGGATGACAGTACGGTAACAGGGATGACAGTAACAGGGATGACAGTACAGTAACAGGGATGACAGTACGGTAACAGGGATGACAGTACGGTAACAGGGATGACAGTAACAGGGATGACAGTACAGTAACAGGGATGACAGTACGGTAACAGGGATGACAGTAACAGGGATGACAGTACAGTAACAGGGATGACAGTACGGTAACAGGGATGACAGTACAGTAACAGGGATGACAGTACGGTAACAGGGATGACAGTAACAGAGATGACAGTACAGTAACAGGGATGACAGTACGGTAACAGGGATGACAGTAACAGGGATGACAGTACAGTAACAGGGATGACAGTGCAGTAACAGGGATGACAGTACAGTAACAGGGATGACAGTACGGTAACAGGGATGACAGTACAGTAACAGGGATGACAGTACGGTAACAGGGATGACGGTAACAGGGATGACAGTACAGTAACAGGGATGACAGTACGGTAACAGGGATGACAGTACGGTAACAGGGATGACAGTACGGTAACAGGGATGACAGTAACAGGGATGACAGTACAGTAACAGGGATGACAGTACGGTAACAGGGATGACAGTACAGTAACAGGGATGACAGTGAAGTAACAGGGATGACAGTAACAGGGATGACAGTACGGTAACAGGGATGACAGTACGGTAACAGGGATGACAGTACAGTAACAGGGATGACAGTGAAGTAACAGGGATGACAGTAACAGGGATGACAGTACAGTAACAGGGATGACAGTATGGTAACAGGGATGACAGTGCAGTAACAGGGATGACAGTACGGTAACAGGGATGACAGTACGGTAACAGGGATGACAGTAACAGGGATGACAGTACAGTAACAGGGATGACAGTACAGTAACAGGGATGACAGTATGGTAACAGGGATGACAGTGCAGTAACAGGGATGACAGTAACAGGGATGACAGTACAGTAACAGGGATGACAGTACTGTAACAGGGATGACAGTACGGTAACAGGGATGACAGTAACAGGGATGACAGTACAGTAACAGGGATGACAGTACGGTAACAGGGATGACAGTACGGTAACAGGGATGACAGTAACAGGGATGACAGGGATGACAGTACAGTAACAGGGATGACAGTAACAGGGATGACAGTAACAGGGATGACAGTACAGTAACAGGGATGACAGTACGGTAACAGGGATGACAGTACAGTAACAGGGATGACAGGGATGAGTAACAGGGATGACAGTACAGTAACAGGGGATGTAACAGGATGACAGTAACAGGGATGACAGTACAGTAACAGGGATGACAGTGCAGTAACAGGGATGACAGGTAACAGGGATGACAGTACGGTAACAGGGATAACAGTAACAGGGATGACAGACGGTAACAGGGATGATACGGACAGGGATGACAGTACGGTAACAGGGATGACAGTAACAGGGATGACAGTACAGTAACAGGGATGACAGTACGGTAACAGGGATAACGGTAACAGGGATGACAGTAACAGGGATGACAACAGGGATGACAGTACGGTAACAGGGATGACATGTAACAGGGATGACAGTACAGTAACAGGGATGACAGTGAAGTAACAGGGATGACAGTACAGTAACAGGGATGACAGTACGGTAACAGGGATGACGGTAACAGGGATGACAGTACAGTAACAGGGATGACAGTGAAGTAACAGGGATGACAGTAACAGGGATGACAGTACAGTAACAGGGATGACAGTATGGTAACAGGGATGACAGTGCAGTAACAGGGATGACAGTACGGTAACAGGGATGACAGTACGGTAACAGGGATGACAGTAACAGGGATGACAGTACAGTAACAGGGATGACACTACGGTAACAGGGATGACAGTAACAGGGATGACAGTACAGTAACAGGGATGACAGTACAGTAACAGGGATGACAGTACGGTAACAGGGATGACAGTACCAGGGATGACAGTACAGTAACAGGGATGACAGTACGGTAACAGGGATGACAGTAACAGGGATGACAGTACAGTAACAGGGATGACAGTACCAGGGATGACAGTACTGTAACAGGGATGACAGTACAGTAACAGGGATGACAGTACGGTAACAGGGATGACAGTACGGTAACAGGGATGACAGTAACAGGGATGACAGTACAGTAACAGGGATGACAGTGAAGTAACAGGGATGACAGTACGGTAACAGGGATGACAGTACAGTAACATGGATGACAGTTCAGTAACAGGGATGACAGTACGGTAACAGGGATGACAGTACGGTAACAGGGATGACAGTAACAGGGATGACAGTGAAGTAACAGGGATGACAGTACGGTAACAGGGATGACAGTACAGTAACAGGGATGACAGTTCAGTAACAGGGATGACAGTACGGTAACAGGGATGACAGTACGGTAACAGGGATGACAGTAGGGTAACAGGGATGACAGTGCAGTAACAGGGATGACAGTACAGTACCAGGGATGACAGTACGTTAACAGGGATGACAGTACAGTAACAGGGATGATGACAGGGATGACAGTAGGGTAACAGGGATGACAGTACGGTAACAGGGATGACAGTACAGTAACAGGGATGACAGTACAGTAACAGGGATGACAGTAGGGTAACAGGGATGACAGTACAATAACAGGGATGACAGTAGGGTAACAGGGATGACATTACAGTAACAGGGATGACAGTAGGGTAACAGGGATGACAGTAGGGTAACAGGGATGACAGTACAGTAACAGGGATGACAGTAGGGTAACAGGGATGACAGTACGGTAACAGGGATGACAGTGCAGTAACAGGGATGACAGTACAGTAACAGGGATGGCAGTGCAGTAACAGGGATGACAGTACAGTAACAGGGATGACAGTACAGTAACAGGGATGACAGTAACAGGGATGACAGTACAGTAACAGGGATGACAGTACGGTAACAGGGATGACAGTACAGTAACAGGGATGATAGTACAGTAACAGGGATGACAGTACAGTAACAGGGATGACAGTACGGTAACAGGGATGACAGGGATGACAGTACGGTAACAGGGATGACAGTACAGTAACAGGGATGACAGTAGGGTAACAGGGATGACAGTACAGTAACAGGGATGGCAGTACAGTAACAGGGATGACAGTACAGTAACAGGGATGACAGTACGGTAACAGGGATGACAGTAGGGTAACAGGGATGACAGTACGGTAACAGGGATGACAGTGAAGTAACAGGGATGACAGTACGGTAACAGGGATGACAGTACAGTAACAGGGATGACAGTACAGTAACAGGGATGACAGGGATGAGAGTGAAGTAACAGGGATAGTACGGTAACAGGGATGACAGTACAGTAACAGGGATGACAGTATGGTAACAGGGATGACAGTACAGTAACAGGGATGACAGTAGGGTAACAACAATAGGGATGACAGCAAAAGGGATGAGTTGTGCACGGTAACAGGGATGACAGTACAGTAACAGGGATGAGAGTGAAGTAACAGGGATGACAGTACAGTAACAGGGATGACAGTAGGGTAACAGGGATGACAGTAGGGTAACAGGGATGACAGTACAGCAAAAGGGAGGACAATACAATAACAGGGATGACAGTACGGTAACAGGGATGACAGTAGGGTAACAGGGATGACAGTACGGTAACAGGGATGACAGTGAAGTAACAGGGATGACAGTACGGTAACAGGGATGACAGTACAGTAACAGGGATGACAGTACAGTAACAGGGATGACAGTAACAGGGATGAGAGTGAAGTAACAGGGATGACAGTGCAGTAACAGGGATGACAGTACGGTAACAGGGATGACAGTACAGTAACAGGGATGACAGTATGGTAACAGGGATGACAGTACAGTAACAGGGATGACAGTAGGGTAACAGGGATGACAGTACAGCAATAGGGATGACAGTACAGCAAAAGGGATGACAGTACGGTAACAGGGATGACAGTACAGTAACAGGGATGAGAGTGAAGTAACAGGGATGACAGTACAGTAACAGGGATGACAGTAGGGTAACAGGGATGACAGTAGGGTAACAGGGATGATGACAATACAATAACAGGGAGGACAGTAGGGTAACAGGGATGACAGTATAGCAAAAGGGATGACAGTACGGTAACAGGGATGTCAGTACAGTAACTTGGATGAGAGTGAAGTAACAGGGATGACAGTACAGTAACAGGGATGACAGTACGGTAACAGGGATGACAGTAACAGGGATGACAGTACAGTAACAGGGATGACAGTACGGTAACAGGGATGACAGTAACAGGGATGACAGTACAGTAACAGGGATGACAGTGAAGTAACAGGGATGACAGTACAGTAACAGGGATGACAGTAACAGGGATGACAGTACAGTAACAGGGATGCCAGTAACAGTAACATGGATGACAGTGAAGTAACAGGGATGACAGTAGGGTAACAGGGATGACAGTAACAGGGATGACAGTACAGTATAGGACAGTAACAGGGATGACAGTACTGTATAGGACAGTAACAGGGATGACAGTACAGTAACAGGGATGACAGTACAGTAACAGGGATGACAGTACTGTATTGGACACTAACAGGGATGACAGTACTGTATAGGGCAGTAACAGGGATGATAGTACAGTAACAGGGATGACAGTACAGTATAGGACAGTAACAGGGATGACAGTACAGTAACAGGAATGACAGTACAGTAACAGGGATGACAGTACAGTAACAGGGATGATAGTACAGTAACAGGGATGACAGTACTGTATTGGACACTAACAGGGATGACAGTACAGTAACAGGGATGACAGTACAGTAACAGGGATGACAGTACAGTAACAGGGATGACAGTACAGTATAGGACAGTAACAGTAAGACTATACAGTAGGGCTAAACAGTAGGGTATACAGTAGGACTATACAGTAGGGTATACAGTAGAACTATACAGTAGGACTATACAGTAGGCTATACAGTAGGGTTATACAGTAGGACTATACAGTAGGACTATACAGTAGGCTATACAGTAGGACTATACAGTAGGGTATACAGTAGGGCTATACAGTAGGACTATACAGTAGGGTATACAGTAGAACTATACAGTAGGACTATACAGTAGGCTATACAGTAGGGTTATACAGTAGGACTATACAGTAGGACTATACAGTAGGACTATACAGTAGGCTATACAGTAGGACTATACAGTAGGGTATACAGTAGGGCTATACAGTAGGTCTATACAGTAGGACTATACAGTAGAACTATACAGTAGGGTTATACAGTAGGACTATACAGTAGAACTATACAGTAGGACTATACAGTAGAACTATACAGTAGAACTATACAGTAGGACTATACAGTAGGGTTATACAGTAGGACTATACAGTAGAACTATACAGTAGGACTATACAGTAGGACTATACAGTAGGCTATACAGTAGGACTGTACAGTAAGGCTATACAGTAAGGCTATACAGTAGGGTATACAGTAGGCTATACAGTAGGACTATACAGTAGGGTATACAGTAGAACTATACAGTAGGCTATACATTAGGGTATACAGTAGGACTATACAGTAGGCTATACAGTAGGGTATACAGTAGGACTATACAGTAGGACTATACAGTAAGGCTATACAGTAGGACTATACAGTAGGCTATACAGTAGGACTATACAGTAAGACTATACAGTAGGGTATACAGTAAGACTATACAGTAGGCTATACAGTAAGGCTTTACAGTAGGACTATACAGTAGGGCTATACAGTAGGGCTATACAGTAGGGCTATACAGTAGGTCTATACAGTAGGGTATACAGTAAGACTATACAGTAGGGTATACAGTAAGACTATACAGTAGGGTATACAGTAAGACTATACAGTAGGGTATACAGTAAGACTATACAGTAGGGTATACAGTAGGACTATACAGTAGGGTTATACAGTAGGACTATACAGTAGGCTATACAGTAGGGTATACAGTAAGACTATACAGTAGGGTATACAGTAGGACTATACAGTAGGACTATACAGTAGGCTATACAGTAGGACTATACAGGACTATACAGTAGGGCTATACAGCAGAGGGGGAGGGAGGAACCAAGCAGAGGGGAGGGTGGAACCGAGAGAGGGGAGCAGAGGGGGAGGGAGGAACCGAGCAGAGGGGAGCAGAGGGGAGGGAGGAACCGAGCAGAGGGGAGGGAGGAACCGAGCAGAGGGGGAGGGAGGAACCAAGCAGAGGGGAGGGTGGAACCGAGAGAGGGGAGCAGAGGGGGAGGGAGGAACCGAGCAGAGGGGAGCAGAGGGGGAGGGAGGAACCGAGCAGAGGGGGAGGGAGCAGAGGGGGAGGGAGGAACCAAGCAAGGGGAGAGTAGAAAAAGTGAAAACAACCCTCATCTTGGATTTATAGAGTTCAGGTCATTCAGTTCCACAGAGAGTGTAGGAGAGCAGGGAACTCACAGAATGGAAACAGATTTTTACAATTACAGTGGGGTCTGAAACCCTTGATAAAGATTAGCAAAAATGAAATATATATATAAATATATATATTGGGGGGGTGACCCATTACTTTGTGGGTTTTGATGTGTGCTTAGGGGAACATTGTCTTGCTGGAACATCCACCTGCAGCCAAGTTTCATCCTCCTGGCCGAGGAAAGCAGTTTTTTTTGTCTGAAATGTCCTCGTACTGGGTAAAGCTCCTGGTGCCGTTGACCTCAACAAGGGCGTCGACAAAGAGCAGATGAGAGAGAGACTTATTTTGTCACTTGACATTTCTCTAGTAGGTAAGATAAGGTTACTTATCGTAATGAACCCTATCAGCAAGATGACTTCTGTCTGTCTAATTATGACACATAGAGGATCATTTTGTTGTTGTTGTCTCTGACACTACGCTGTATTGTGGATGTAGAGATGTTTATTTAACATCGAGGGGACGAGGAGAAGAAAACACAGACAATTGAGATGCGACCTAGGGGGAGGAGTGGAAGAAAAGACAGACAATTGAGATGCGACCTAGAGGAGGAGTGGAAGAAAACACAGACTGAGATGCGACCTAGGGGAGGAGTGGAAGAAAACACAGACAATTGAGATGCGACCTAGAGGGAGATGTTTATTTAACATTGAGGGGACCTAGGGGAGGTGGAAGAAAACACAGACAATTGAGATGCGACCTAGGGGGAGGAGTGGAAGAAAAGACAGACAATTGAGATGCGACCTAGAGGGAGGAGTGGAAGAAAACACAGACAATTGAGATGCGACCTAGAGGGACGAGTGGAAGAAAACACAGACAATTGAGATGCGACCTAGAGGGAGGAGGAAGAAAACATAGACAATTGAGATAGGGACATCTAGAGGGAGGAGTGGAAGAAAACACAGACAATTGAGATGCGACCTAGAGGGAGGAGTGGAGGAAAACACAGACAATTGAGATGCGACCCGAGTGGAAGAAAACACAAACAAGAGATGAGGGAGAGTGGAAGAAAACACAGACAATTGAGATGCGACCTAGAGGGAGGAGTGGAGGAAAACACAGACAATTGAGATGCGACCTAGAGGGAGGAGTGGAAGAAAACACAGACAATTGAGATGCGACCTAGAGGGAGGAGTGGAGGAAAACACAGACAATTGAGATGCGACCTAGAGGGAGGAGTGGAAGAAAACACAGACAATTGAGATGCGACCTAGAGATGTTTATTTAAAGAGATACTATGGGATTTTGCCAATGAGGCACCATATCTACTTCCCCAGAGTCATTTCCCTCATCCTAGTTAGCATTGGCTCACGAAACAACCTTTCACTTCTTTTATACTGGATACAGAGACATACAGAAATGGCATCTACAAGTTCATCAGAGTCTGAGGAAGTGCAACCTAGCTGTTTAGGATAAAGAGTTAACCCTGAAGTACCTCTAGCTGTTTAGGAGTTAACCCTGATGTACCTCTAGCGGTTTAAGAGTTAACCCTGATGTACCTCTAGCTGTTTAGGAGTTAACCCTGAAGTACCTCTAGCGGTTTAAGAGTTAACCCTGAAGTACCTCTAGCTGTTTAGGAGTTAACCCTGATGTACCTCTAGCTGTTTAAGAGTTAACCCTGATGTACCTCTAGCTGTTTAAGAGTTAACCCTGATGTACCTCTAGCTGTTTAGGAGTTAACCCTGATGTACCTCTAGCGGTTTAAGAGTTAACCCTGAAATATCGCTTTAAAACAGAACCTAGCCGCATTCCAAGAGTTGTGGGTTGCTCTGTCTCTGCTCGTTTGGTAACAAAAGCTCTGACTAAGTGCATTACTGCTAGTAAATAGGAAGATGAGTTTCCATAGAGACGTCAAATTGAGTTGAATTGTGCTGGCACTAATCAGGTAAATGTCATTTTGGCTGGAGGCTGGATAACAGGGTATCCTTCATTATGCTCCATCTGAATGTTGCTGATGACCTGATTGGTTGCTCGCTCATATTCACTAGGAATGAAACGGAAACAAAAGAGCCTAAACGGGGACCTGTAACAACTTGTACAATACCAAACCCTTGTTTTTATTTTCTGTTGGTTTTGCTATGCTGTGCACTAATGAATACAACCCTGGTGAATTGCTGGCAGTCTGTTCAACTCCTTATTTCTCCTGTAGTGCTTCCA
>NW_027038648.1:0-5000 GCF_034236695.1 Oncorhynchus nerka
GTCTCCTCTCTGTCTCCTGTCTCTCCCTGTCTCCTCTCATTCTCCTCTCTGTCTCTTCTCTCTCTCCCTGTCTCCTCTCTGTCTCCCCTATCTCCTCCTCAGTCTCCTCTCTGTCTCCCCTGTCTCCTCTCTGTCTCCTCTTTGTCTCCTCTTTGTCTCCTTCTTTTTCATTTTTCACAGTTTCTGCTTCACTCAGTCCCTCCTCTGCACCTTCACCAAATGTCTCCTTCCGTCTCCTTCCTCAGTCCCCTCTTCCTCTCACCTTCCACTGTCTTCCTCCTCAGCCTCCTGCCTTCCTCTGTCCTCTGTCTTCTTCAGTTCATCTTCTGTCTTTCCTTCTACCCTTTGTCTTCCTTCCGCTCTTCTGTCTCTCTTCACCGTTACTTTCCTTCTGTTCCTCAATCTTCCTTCTTCTGTACCTTCTCTCTTCAGTCTTCTCCTTCTTACCCTTCCTTCAGCCTCTCTCGCCTCTGTTCCTCCTCTTCATTTCTTCACTAGTCTTCTCAATCTTCTTCAAATTCTCAGCTTTTCATCTCTTCTCAGTCTTTCTGGGGCTCTTCTGTTTTCTGAATTTTCTTGTGTTTTTCTTCCTTCAATATCTTCACTTATCTTCTTCAGCTTCAACTGTCTTCTTCAAATACCTAATCTTCTTCTGTCTTCCTTCTTCTGTACTCATAAATCTCGCCCTCTACCCTTCTCTTTCAATCTTCCTTATTTGTCTTCCATGTCAGGTTAGCCTCATAATGCAGTGCAGTGGCTTACCGATGACAAGACAGGCCTGCAATCGTATTCTTCCTCACGCCAAATCCAACCAAAAGACAACGCGTGAAACAAACTGATCTTCCTCCTCACGCACCTGTTTTCCCAGTAATACCGACTTCCTGCGTGGTAAATGATCGAAAATCACCACCGTTACAAGTTCAACAGGTTTTCTCTCTTTTCCTTCTCCCTCCTGTTCTCCATTCTTTTTCACGATCGCAGAGCGAGCAGCCGCTGAGTCACGCCACTCAATGCTTCGTTTGTTAATCAGGCATCAGAGGTGTGTAGCGCTGCATGCGCGCCGCAAAAGATCACGCTGCCGACTCGCTGTTGAGTAATTCAAATACCAGTGTTCATTCTGTCAAACACATAACGCTTTTCCCCCCATTTCCAATTTACACTGCTTCGAAGTCACCATAAATTCGCCCAGTCGGCAATTCTGAGCTCCTTGCGTAGCGCACCACTTCTACAAGCGCATAAGTAATCCACAAAAGCAGCACCATAGGAATAGGAAACACATGCATCAGGGGAACTGCGATAAGGATATTTCAGACACGCATGGATGATACCACGAATACAAAGAGACATGAGACGAGCTACTGAATATGCAGTGAAAACAGCAGGGCATACAGCTCACTTTCCTCACCCTCTGTTCCTCTTCCTTCTTTCTCACGTTCACTTCCTTCCTCTGGCCTTCCTGTCCTTTCCTGCCGCCTTGCTCTTCGCCTTTTCCTTCCTTTCGCCTTCTTCCTCTTCCCAATCTTCTTGTCCTTCCTTCCTTCCCCGCTTCCCGTCTCTCCTCAGCCTCCCACCTCCCTGTTCCTCTCACTCCTCCTGTCTCCTTCCTTGCTTCCAGTCGTCTTCCTTCCTTCCTTTCCCCACTTCAGCCTTCTTCTCTCCTTCCTGCCTACTTCCTTCCTTCAGCTCATTCTCCATCCTCATTTCCATTCTTTCCTCTCCTCTTCTTATCGTAGATTATCTCTGTGGTAAATGAGTAAACAAACCAACCAAGTCGAGCCTGCAGGCGTTGCGCGGATCGAGCGACCAAGACAACGGGCTGCGTGCCTGAAATCCGACCTGTCATTTGTTATACACGGACGCCCGGGGCAGGTGCAAATGCTCTACGCGACATCACGGCACGTTGATCAGGCCGCAACATCCCAAGAGCATATATACATATGCTCTGGCATATACGCCACATATATATACATATATACACGCACGGCATACATATATATATATATACATATACACGACATATTATGTATATATTATATATACATGCTCATACATATACATACATATATATATATATACATATATAGAGATATATATATATATGTTCAGTGCCAAAGGTTGTGAAGGGGAATGGTTAAAAGCGTTAAATAGCCAGCTGCGAAGGATTACGTCATTCAGAACGACTGCAGAGCGCTGAGCACGAAGCACATAAAATCGCCTTTCTTCTAAAGGTCGCAAACATTAGCATAAACGCCTCTGAGATCGTAATGAGTCGGTTCCACGACACAGTCTAAGATCACATGCGCCACGCCGTACATTGGGGATTTCGATAGGAGCCTGAGCGATTTAAATTCACTCACATCTTCGGAAGCCAGCCTGACGCGATCTGGCCTGGTTGGTACTGTATATTATTCGCCCCATCGTATATGCCAACTGTAAAGCTGATGGAAATTCGGGGCTGCTTGTTCAGCCCATTTGTTGTGAAATCGCACGCTTACAGCATAAATGACATTCTAAACTCATTTCCTGTGTGTCTCCGTCTTTGTGGCAACTGCTCTGGGGAAGGTCCTTTCCTGTTCCAGGCGCGCCAATTCCCAGTTCACAAAGCCAGGTCCCATACAGATATGCCGGTTTTGTATCAAGATCGGTGCGGAAGAACTTGGCTGGCTTCCGAACAGACACTCAACCCTAGCGTACAGATTTGGGATGAATTTGAACACAGATTGCGAGCCAGGGCTAATCGCCCAACATCAGTACCACGACCGAACAAATGCTGCTTGTGTGGCTGAATGGAAGCAAGTACCCTCCGGCAATGTTCCAACATCTAGCAACTCTCCATATTATATATTTTTTATTTACATTTTAAGGCAATAGTTGAGGCCACGGTTTCAAAATACCTAGCAATATAGCAATAATAAACACTCGGAATGGTAGAATGCGCAGAAGATGGATGTGCAAGTAGAGATACTGGGTTGCGCTGGATGCAAGCATAAAATAAAACAAACACAGTATGGGGATGAGGCAGCTGGACGGGCTGTTTACAGATGGGCTATGTACAGGTGCAGTGATCTGGGAGCTGCTCTCACAGCTGGTGCTTAAAGCTAGTGAGGGGAGATATGTAGTCTTCCAGCTTTCAGTGATTTTCATTGTTTCGTTCCTAGATACGTGGGCAGCAGAGAACCGGAAGGAAAGATTCGACCAAAGCGAGGAATTGGCTTTGGGGCGATCAACGAGACATACCTGCCGGTGTCTGCATGCTACGGTCGGGCGCCGGCTATGGTGACCAGCGAGCCGAGAGCTAAGGCGAGGGCTTTCACCCAACAGAGACTTGCAGACAACCTGCAGCCAGCGGGTTCTGGCGTGAAGTACGAGGCGAGTTTGTGGCCATCCAACGATGGTAGCGCACAGATCGCAGTAATCGGCGTGGTATTACGGGGCTTTGGTGACAAAACGGATGCAGCACCGTGATAGACTCGCATCCATGTTTGTCGAGCAGAGTGCCGGAGGGCTATCTTTAGCAGATGACATCACCGGGGTCGCAGATCGGTAGGACGGTCAGTTTTGCCGTGTATAGCCCGGCAGCTAATGAGCGAAGCGACGCTTCTGTTACAATATAGGGAGAAGCAAATTCTGGATTTAATTTTGGATTGGAGATGTTTGATGTGAGTCCGGAAGGAGAGTTTACAGTCTAGCAGACACCGTAGGTATTTCGTAGTTGTCCACGCATTCTAAGCCAGAGCCGCCCAGAAAGTAGTGATGCTGGATGCGGCTGAAGCAGGTGCGGGCAGCGATCGGTTGAATAGCATGCATACCAGTTGTACTTCGCGCGTTACAGCAGCAGCTTGAGGCCGACGGAAGGAGAGTTCTGAGCATGACTGCCTGCTGATGTTGCCCATGACTCTGCTCCATGATCTTGGAATGGTGGCGTCCGGCGTGCTAGGTGTCCACATACTTTTGATCATGTCTTGTAGCAGCAGTGCTAAACCGGGATCGGAGTCAGAGGCTATTCACGAAGGTTGTATATAGGAGGAGGGAGGAGCTCGAGGAGTGAGGAGTAAAGCCGAGTGGTAATCAGAGGTCGCTGATGCGCGGTCAAGCTCTGACTGCGCGCGGTCAGTAACAGGTCCAGTCTGACTGTGTGGTCAGTAACAGAGTCCAGTCTGACCTGCGCCCTCACAGTGCGTGGGTTGAATAAGCACTTTGCCAGTTCCTCAGCAGCGTGTGGGTTGAATGCGCTAACTGCTGCCCTTCACAGTGTGCGGGTTGAATCACTAACTGCTGCCCTCACAGCGTGTGGGCTGAATCGCTAACTGCTCTCCTTCACAGTGCGTGGAGTTGAATCACTAACTGCTGTCTCGCTCAGTGTGTGGTTGAATCACTATCTGCTGTCCTCACAGTGTGTGGGTTGAATCGCTAACTGCTGTCGTCACAGTGTGTGGGTTGACCATCACTAAAACCGCTGCCCTCACAGTGTGTGGGCTGAATCGCTAGCTGCTCCCTCACTTAGCGATTCAACCCACACACTGTGAGGGTGAGCAGTTAGCGATTCAACCCACACACTGTGAGACAGCAGTTAGTGATTCAACCCACACACTGTGAGGACAGCAGTTAGTGATTCAACCCACACACTGTGAGGACAGCAGTTAGTGATTCAACCCACACACTGTGAGGAGCAGTTAGCATTCAACCCACACACTCAGCAGTTAGTGATTCAACCCACACACTGTGAGGGAGCAGTTAGATTCAACCCACACAGTTAGTGATTCAACCCACACACTGTGACTGTGGACAGCAGTTAGTGATTCAACCCACACACTGATTCAACCCACACACTGTGAGGGCAGCAGTTAGTGATTCAACCCACACACTGTGAGGACAGCAGTTAGCGATTCAACCCACACACTGTGAGGACAGCAGTTAGCGATTCAACCCACACACTGTGAGGGCGCAGGTCAGACTGGACCTGTTACTGACCACACAGTCAGACTGGACCTGTTACTGAC
>NW_027038648.1:15000-22500 GCF_034236695.1 Oncorhynchus nerka
TATTATTTAAAAAAAAAATAGAACACACTCAAGAACCTCCAGAAGCTAACCAGCTAACTAGCTACAAGCTATTTAGTCATTGTTCGTTTTTTTTTAAATCTGGATAACACTCGCCATTCCAGCTTCCCTGCCCCATCCACCGCTGCCCCCTGGACACTGATCTCTTGGCCACATAGCTGATGCATGCTGGACTGTCCATTAATCACGGTACTCCATTCTGCTTGTTTGTTTTATCTGTTGGCCCCGTTGCCTAGTCAACGCCATTTTACCTGCTGTTGTCGTGCCAGCTGATTAGCTGTTGTTGTCTAACCTACTGTTTTAGCTAGCTTTCCCAATTCAACACCTGTGATTACTGTATGCCTCGCTGTATGTCTCTCTCAAATGTCAATATGCCTTGTATACTGTTGTTCAGGTTAGTTATCATTGTTTTAGTTCACAATGGACCCCCTAGTTCCACTCCTCATACCCCTGATAACTCCTTTTTCCCACCTCCCACACATGCGGTGACCTCACCCATTACAACCAGCATGTCCAGAGATACAACCTCTCTCATCATCACCCAGTGCCTGGGCTTACCTCCGCTGCACCCGCACCCCACCATACCCCTGTTCTGCGCATTATGCCCTGAATATATTCTACCATGCCCAGAAACCTGCTCCTCTTATTCTCTGTCCCCAACGCCTAGGCGACCAGTTTTGATAGCCTTTAGCCGCACCCTCATACTACTCCTTCTCTGTTCCGCGGGTGATGTGGAGGTAAACCCAGGCCCTGCATGTCCCCAGGCACCCTCATTTGTTGACTTCTGTGATCGAAAAAGCCTTGGTTTCATGCATGTCAACATCAGAAGCCTCCTCCCTAAGTTTGTTTTACTCACTGCTTTAGCACACTCTGCTAACCCTGATGTCCTTGCTGTGTCTGAATCCTGGCTCAGGAAGGCCACCAAAAATTCAGAGATTTCCATACCCAACTATAACATCTTCCGTCAAGATAGAACTGCCAAAGGGGGAGGAGTTGCAGTCTACTGCAGAGATAGCCTGCAAAGTAATGTCATACTTTCCAGGTCCATACCCAAACAGTTCAAACTACTAATTTTGAAAATTACTCTCTCCAGAAATAAGTCTCTCACTGTTGCAGCCTGCTACCGACCCCCCTCAGCTCCCAGCTGTGCCCTGGACACCATTTGTGAATTGATCGCCCCCCATCTAGCTTCAGAGTTTGTTCTGTTAGGTGACCTAAACTGGGATATGCTTAACACCCCGGCAGTCCTACACCTAAGCTAGATGCCTCAATCTCACACAAATCATCAAGGAACCCACCAGATACAACCCTAACTCTGTAAACAAGGGCACCCTCATAGACGTCATCCTGACCAACTGGCCCTCCAAATACACCTCCGCTGTCTTCAACCAGGATCTCAGCGATCACTGCCTCATTGCCTGTATTCGCTACGGAGCCGCAGTCAAACGACCACCCCTCATCACTGTCAAACGCTCCCTAAAACACTTCTGTGAGCAGGCCTTCCTAATCGACCTGGCCCGGTTATCCTGGAAGGACATTGACCTCATCCCGTCAGTTGAGGATGCCTGGTCATTCTTTAAAAGCAACTTTCTCTCCATTTTAGATAAGCATAATCCGTTCAAAAAATGCAGAACCAAGAACAGATATAGCCCTTGGTTCACTCCAGACCTGACTGCCCTCGACCAGCACAAAAACATCCTGTGGCGGACTGCAATAGCATCGAAGAGTCCCCGTGATATGCAACTGTTCAGGGAAGTCAGGAACCAATACACGCAGTCAGTCAGGAAAGCTAAGGCCAGCTTCTTCAGGCAGAAGTTTGCATCCTGTAGCTCCAACTCCAAAAAGTTCTGGGACACTGTGAAGTCCATGGAGAACAAGAGCACCTCCTCCCAGCTGCCCACTGCACTGAGGCTAGGTAACACGGTCACCACCGATAAATCCATGATTATCGAAAACTTCAATAAGCATTTCTCAACGGCTGGCCATGCCTTCCGCCTGGCTTCTCCAACCTCGGCCAACAGCTCCGCCCCCGCAGCTCCTCGCCCAAGCCTCTCCAGGTTCTCCTTTACCCAAATCCAGATAGCAGATGTTCTGAAGGAGCTCCAAAACCTGACCTGTACAAATCAGCTGGGCTTGACAATCTGGACCCCTATTTCTGAAACTATCCGCCACCATTGTCGCAACCCCTATTACCAGCCTGTTCAACCTCTCTTTCATATCGTCCGAGATCCCCAAGGATTGAAAGCTGCCGCAGTCATCCCCCTCTTCAAAGGGGGAGACACCCTGGACCCAAACTGTTACAGACCTATATCCATTCTGCCCTGCCTATCTAAGGTCTTCGAAAGCCAAGTCAACAAACAGGTCACTGACCATCTCGAATCCCACCGCACCTTCTCCGCTGTGCAATCTGGTTTCCGAGCCGTCACGGTGCACCTCAGCCACACTCAAGGTACTAAACGATATCATAACCGCCATCGATAAAAGACAGTACTGTGCAGCCGTCTTCATCGACCTTGCCAAGGCCTTCGACTCTGTCAATCACCATATTCTTATCGGCAGACTCAGTAGCCTCGGTTTTTCGGATGACTGCCTTGCCTGGTTCACCAATTACTTTGCAGACAGAGTTCAGTGTGTCAAAATGGAGGGCATGCTGTCCGGTCCTCTGGCAGTCTCTATGAGGGTGCAACAGGGTTCAATTCTCGGGCCGACTCTTTTCTCTGTATATATCAATGATATTGCTCTTGCTGCGGGTGATTCCCTGATCCACCTCTACGCAGACGACACCATTCTATATACTTTCGGCCCGTCATTGGACACTGTGCTATCTAACCTCCAAACGAGCTTCAATGCCATATAACACTCCTTCCGTGGCCTCCAACTGCTCTTAAACGCTAGTAAAACCAAATGCATGCTTTTCAACCGATCGCTGCCTGCACCCGCATGCCCGACTAGCATCACCACCCTGGATGGTTCCGACCTGAATATGTGGACATCTATAAGTACCTAGGTGTCTGGCTAGACTGCAAACTCTCCTTCCAGACTCATATCAAACATCTCCAATCGAAAATCAAATCAAGAGTCGGCTTTCTATTCCGCAACAAAGCCTCCTTCACTCACGCCGCCAAGCTTACCCTAGTAAAACTGACTATCCTACCGATCCTCGACTTCGGCGATGTCATCTACAAAATGGCTTCCAACACTCTACTCAGCAAACTGGATGCAGTCTATCACAGTGCCATCCGTTTTGTCACTAAAGCACCTTATACCACCCACCACTGTGACTTGTATGCTCTAGTCGGCTGGCCCTCGCTACATATTCGTCGCCAGACCCACTGGCTCCAGGTCATCTACAAGTCCATGCTAGGTAAAGCTCCGCCTTATCTCAGTTCACTGGTCACGATGGCAACACCCATCCGTAGCACGCGCTCCAGCAGGTGTATCTCATTGATCATCCCTAAAGCCAACACCTCATTCGCCGCCTTTCGCTCCAGTACTCTGCTGCCTGTGACTGGAACGAATTGCAAAATCGCTGAAGTTGGAGACTTTTATCTCCCTCACCAACTTCAAACATCAGCTATCTGAGCAGCTAACCGATCGCTGCAGCTGTACATAGTATATTGGTAAATAGCCCACCCATTTTCACCTACCTCATCCCCATACTGTTTTTATTTATTTACTTTTCTGCTCTTTTGCACACCAATATCTCTACCTGTACATGACCATCTGATCATTTATCACTCCAGTGTTAATCTGCAAAATTGTAATTATTCGCCTACCTCATGCCTTTTGCACACATTGTATATAGACTCCCCCCTTTTTTTTCTACTTTGTTATTGACTTGTTAATTGTTTACTCCGTGTGTAACTCTGTGTTGTCTGTTCACACTGCTATGCTTTATCTTGGCCAGGTCGCAGTTGCAAATGAGAACTTGTTCTCAACTAGCCTACCTGGTTAAATAAAGGTGAAATAAAATAAAAATAAAAATAAAAAAACCTTATCCTAACCCTTATTATAAATCTAACCCTAACCCTTATTATAAATCTAACCCATCAGGTTTCAGGTATGACCCAGATGCAGACGTGTTTTGTGTCGAAAAAACAACCGTTTATTTCTAATAGAGGGGCAGGCAAATGACAGGTCAAAGGCAGATACAGGTCATTAATCTAGAGAGGGTGATGGGTCAAGAACAACAGGCAGGGGTCAGGGTCAGGGTCAGGGCAGGTAGAGGTAATTAATCTAGAGAGGGTGATGGGTCCAGAACAACAGGCAGGGGTCAGGGTCAGGGCAGGTACAGGTCATTAATCTAGAGAGGGTGATGGGTCAAGAACAACAGGCAGTCTCAGGGTCAGGGCAGGTAGGGGTCAGGGTCAGGGCAGGCAGTCTCAGGGTCAGGGCAGGCAGGGATCAGGGTCAGGGCAGGCAGGGGTCAGGGTCAGGGCAGGCAGGGGTCAGGGTCAGGGCAGGCAGGGGTCAGGGTCAGGGTCAGGGCAGGCAGTCTCAGGGTCAGGGCAGGCAGGGGTCAGGGTCAGGGCAGGCAGGGGTCAGGGTCAGGGCAGGCAGTCTCAGGGTCAGGGCAGGCAGGGGTCAAGGTCAGGGCAGGCAGTCTCAGGGTCAGGGCAGGCAGGGGTCAGGGTCAGGGAAGGCAGGGGTCAGGGTAGGCAGTCTCAGGGACAGGGCAGGCAGGGGTCAGGGTCAGGGCAGGCAGTCTCAGGGTCAGGGCAGGCAGGGGTCAGGGTCAGGAGAGGCAGTCTCAGGGTCAGGGCAGGCTGATGGGTAAAAAGCGGGAAGGACTAGGAAACAGGAGCAAGAAACTGACAGGAGAAGGGGAACAAACGCTGGTAGGTTTCACAAACGAAACAAAATGGCAACAGACAAACAGAGAACACAGGTATAAATACACTGGGGATAATGGGGAAGATGGGCAACACCTGGAGGGGGTGGAGAGAAGCACAAAGAAAGGTGAAACAGATCAGGGTGTGCCAAAACATAGGGTGTGTGTGTGTGTGTGTGTGTGTGTGTGTGTGTGTGTGTGTGTGTGTGTGTGTGTGTGTGTGTGTGTGTGTGTGTGTGTGTGTGTGTGTGTGTGTGTGTGTGTGTGTGTGTGTCTGGAGAGAGGCTGACATGCCTAGAGAGAGGCTGACATGCCTGGAGAGAGGCTGACATGCCTGGAGAGGGGCTGACATACCTGGAGAGAGGCTGACATGCCTGGAGAGGGACTGACATGCCTGGAGAGGGACTGACATGTCTGGAGAGAGGATGACATGCCTGGAGAGGGGCTGACATGCCTGGAGAGGGGCTGACATGCCTGGAGAGAGGCTGACATGCCTGGAGAGAGGCTAACATGCCTGGAGAGAGGCACATGCCTGGAGAGAGGATGAAATGCCTGGAGAGGGACTGACATGCCTGGAGAGGGGCTGACATGCCTGGAGAGAGGCTGACATGCTTGGAGAGGGACTGACATGCCTGGAGAAAGGATGACATGCTTGGAGAGGGGCTGACATGCCTGGAGAAAGGATGACATGCTTGGAGAGGGGCTGACATGCCTGGAGAGAGGATGACATGCTTGGAGAGGGACTGACATGCCTGGAGAGGGGCTGACATGCCTGGAGAGAGGCTGACATGCCTGGAGAGGGACTGACATGTCTGGAGAGAGGATGACATGCCTGGAGAGGGGCTGACATGCCTGGAGAGGGGCTGACATGCCTGGAGAGAGGCTGACATGCCTGGAGAGAGGCTAACATGCCTGGAGAGGGGCTGACATGCCTGGAGAGAGACTGACATGTCTGGAGAGAGGCTGACATGCCTGGAGAGAGACTGACATGTCTGGAGAGAGGCTGACATGCCTGGAGAGGGGCTGACATGCCTGGAGAGAGGATGACATGCTTGGAGAGGGACTGACATGCCTGGAGAGAGGATGACATGCTTGGAGAGGGACTGACATGTCTGGAGAGAGGCTGACATGCCTAGAGAGAGGCTGACATGCCTGGAGAGAGGCTGACATGCCTGGAGAGGGGCTGACATACCTGGAGAGAGGCTGACATGCCTGGAGAGGGACTGACATGCCTGGAGAGGGACTGACATGTCTGGAGAGAGGATGACATGCCTGGAGAGGGGCTGACATGCCTGGAGAGGGGCTGACATGCCTGGAGAGAGGCTGACATGCCTGGAGAGAGGCTAACATGCCTGGAGAGGGGCTGACATGCCTGGAGAGAGACTGACATGTCTGGAGAGAGGCTGACATGCCTGGAGAGAGACTGACATGTCTGGAGAGAGGCTGACATGCCTGGAGAGGGGCTGACATGCCTGGAGAGAGGATGACATGCTTGGAGAGGGACTGACATGCCTGGAGAGAGGATGACATGCTTGGAGAGGGACTGACATGCCTGGAGAAAGGATGACATGCTTGGAGAGGGGCTGACATGCCTGGAGAGGGACTGACATGCCTGGAGAGGGGCTGACATGCCTGGAGAGAGGCTGACATGCCTGGAGAGGGACTGACATGCCTGGAGAGGGACTGACATGCCTGGAGAGAGACTGACATGCCTGGAGAGAGGCTGACATGCCTGGAGAGGGGCTGACATGCCTGAAGAGAGGATGACATGCTTGGAGAGGGACTGACATGCCTGGAGAAAGGATGACATGCTTGGAGAGGGGCTGACATGCCTGGAGAAAGGATGACATGCTTGGAGAGGGGCTGACATGCCTGGAGAGAGGATGACATGCTTGGAGAGGGACTGACATGCCTGGAGAGGGGCTGACATGCCTGGAGAGAGGATGACATGCCTGGAGAGGGACTGACATGCCTGGAGAGAGGATGACATGCTTGGAAACCGGCTGACATGCTTGGAGAGAGGATGACATGCCTGGAGAGGGACTGACATGCTTGGAGAGGGACTGACATGCCTGGAGAGGGACTGACATGCCTGGAGAGAGGCTGACATGCCTGGAGAGAGGCACATGCCTGGAGAGAGGATGAAATGCCTGGAGAGGGACTGACATGCCTGGAGAGGGGCTGACATGCCTGGAGAGAGGCTGACATGCTTGGAGAGGGACTGACATGCCTGGAGAAAGGATGACATGCTTGGAGAGGGGCTGACATGCCTGGAGAAAGGATGACATGCTTGGAGAGGGGCTGACATGCCTGGAGAGAGGATGACATGCTTGGAGAGGGACTGACATGCCTGGAGAGGGGCTGACATGCCTGGAGAGAGGCTGACATGCCTGGAGAGAGGCTGACATGCCTGGAGAGGGGCTGACATGCCTGGAGAGAGACTGACATGTCTGGAGAGAGGCTGACATGCCTGGAGAGAGACTGACATGTCTGGAGAGAGGCTGACATGCCTGGAGAGGGGCTGACATGCCTGGAGAGAGGATGACATGCTTGGAGAGGGACTGACATGCCTGGAGAGAGGATGACATGCTTGGAGAGGGACTGACATGCCTGGAGAAAGGATGACATGCTTGGAGAGGGGCTGACATGCC
>NW_027038648.1:30000-34848 GCF_034236695.1 Oncorhynchus nerka
GCGGAGCGTGGGGATGATATAGGCTGGCACACACATATTCTCTCTATCAGGAAGCGGAGCGTGGGGATGATATAGGCTGGCACACACAGGTTGTTTCTATCAGGAAGCGGAGCGTGGGGATGATATAGGCTGGCACACACATATTCTCTCTATCAGGAAGCGGAGCGTGGGGATGATATAGGCTGGCACACACATATTCTCTCTATCAGGAAGCGGAGCGTGGGGATGATATAGGCTGGCACACACATATTCTCTCTATCAGGAAGTGGAGCGTGGGGATAATACAGGCTGATTTACTCACAATTTTGAAGCAACTTGATACAAGATTGTTCTAGGACAGAAACTTCCATGGTTTTGCATTCAATACTCTTTCTGTCAACAGATGATGTACAGCTACTTACCATAGATGAACTTCATCATAGACGAGTGTTCAATCTAAATGTATCAGGTAGAGAAACGGGATGATTTATGTTTTATTGATTTAACCTTTATTTAACCAGGCAAGTCAATTAAGAACAAATTCTTATTTACAATAACAGCCTCCCCCGACCAAACCCTGACGACGCTGAGCCAATTGTGCCCCACTAATGGGACTCCCAATCACGGCCGGTTGTGATACAGCCTGGATTCAAACCAGGGTGTCTTTAGTGACACCTCAAGCACTGAGATGCAGTTCCTTAGACCGCTGCGCTTCTCAGTAGGATGGTAGGATCCTACCATTAGAGGATGGTAGGATGTAGGATGGTTTCACTCACAATTACACAACATACCTAGGGAGACGTGCCAAGAGAGCAGGGAAACGGGTACCAGTGACTATGTGCACATTTGCCGTAAACATACTGACGATCCATTCTCAACAACCTGTTGGTTTAGGCCACAGTCACCGTACCTGTACTCCCAAGACACGCAAGCCTGTACACAGTAAGAGGATTCTCTGGTTGACACAAACAGGAGGGCTTTTACACACAAGGCCACGCCCTTAGTTAACAGTCACATACACCTGGCGCGTGCAGACCAACAAGGGTGTGTTCTTCATAGGTGGACAGTTCACCCCCAGTGACATATCAATCAGATCTCCATCCACTCATTTCCTAATATAAATCACCCACACCACACACACTTTAAAAAATATATATATTTAACCAGGTAGGCTAGTTGAGAACACCTTTATTTAACCAGGTAGGCTAGTTGAGAACACCTTATTTAACCAGGTAGGCTAGTTGAGAACACCTTTATTTAACCAGGTAGGCTAGTTGAGAACACCTTATTTAACCAGGTAGGCTAGTTGAGAACACCTTTATTTAACCAGGTAGGCTAGTTGAGAACACCTTTATTTAACCAGGTAGGCTAGTTGAGAACACCTTTATTTAACCAGGTAGGCTAGTTGAGAACACCTTTATTTAACCAGGTAGGCTAGTTGAGAACACCTTTATTTAACCAGGTAGGCTAGTTGAGAACACCTTTATTTAACCAGGTAGGCTAGTTGAGAACACCTTTATTTAACCAGGTAGGCTAGTTGAGAACACCTTTATTTAACCAGGTAGGCTAGTTGAGAACACCTTTATTTAACCAGGTAGGCTAGTTGAGAACACCTTTATTTAACCAGGTAGGCTAGTTGAGAACACCTTTATTTAACCAGGTAGGCTAGTTGAGAACACCTTTATTTAACCAGGTAGGCTAGTTGAGAACACCTTTATTTAACCAGGTAGGCTAGTTGAGAACACCTTTATTTAACCAGGTAGGCTAGTTGAGAACACCTTTATTTAACCAGGTAGGCTAGTTGAGAACACCTTTATTTAACCAGGTAGGCTAGTTGAGAACACCTTTATTTAACCAGGTTGAGAACACCTTTATTTAACCAGGTAGGGCTTTGGAGAACAGGTTCTCATTTGCAACTGCGACTCGGCCAAGATAAAGCATAGCAGAGTGAACAGACAACACAGAGTTACACATGGAGTAAACAATTAACAAGTCAATAACACAGTAGAGAAAAAAAAAGGGGAGTCTATATACAATGTGTGCAAAAGGCATGAGGAGGTAGGCGAATAATTACAATATTGCAGATTAACACTGGAGTGATAAATGATCAGATGATCATGTACAGGTAGAGATATTTGTGTGCAAAAGAGCAGAAAAGTAAATAAATAAAAACTGTGGGGATGAGGTAGGTGAAAATGGGTGGGCTATTTACCAATAGATTATGTACAGCTGCAGCGATCGGTTAGCTGCTCAGATAGCTGATGTTTGAAGTTGGTGAGGAGATAAAAGTCTCCAACTTCAGTGATTTTTGCAATTGCTCCAGTCACAGGCAGCAGAGTACTGGAACGAAGGAAGGCCGAATGAGGTGTTGGCTTTGGGGATGCTCAATGAGATACACCTGCTGGAGCGTGTGCTACGGATGGGTGTTGCCATCGTGACCAGTGAGCTGAGATAAGGCGGAGCTTTGCCTAGCATGGCCTTGTAGATGACCTGGAGCCAGGTGGGTCTGGCGACGAATATAGCGAGGGCCAGCCGACCAGAGCATACAAGTCGCAGTGGTGGGTAGTATAAGGTGCTTTAGTGACAAAACGGATGGCACTGTGATAAACTGCATCCAGTTTGCTGAAAAGAGTGTTGAAGCCATTTTGTAGATGACATCGCCGAAATCGAGGATCGTAGGATAGTCAGTTTTACTAGGTAAGCTTGGCAGCGTGAGTGAAGGAGGCTTTGTTGCGGAATAGAAAGCCGACTCTGATTTGATTTTCGATTGGAGATGTTTGATATGGGTCTGGAAGGAGAGTTTGTAGTCTAGCCAGACACCTAGGTACTTATAGGTGTCCACATATTCAAGGTCGGAACCATCCAGTGTGGTGATGCTAATCGGGCATGCGGGTGCAGGCAGCGATCGGGTTGAAAAGCATGCATTTGGTTTTACTAGCGTTTAAGAGCAGTTGGAGGCCACGGAAGGAGTGTTGTATGGCATTGAAGCTCGATTGAGGTTAGATAGCACAGTGTCCAATGACGGGCCGAAAGTGTATAGAATGGTGTGCCATGAGAGGTGGATCAGGGAATCGCCCGCAGCAAGAGCAACATCATTGATATACACAGAGAAAAGAGTCGGCCCGAGAATTGAACCTGTGGCACCCCATAGAGACTGCCAGAGGACCGGACAACATGCCCTCCGATTTGACACACTGAACTCTGTCTGCAAAGCAATTGGTGAACCAGGCAAGGCAGTCATCCGAGGCCGAGGCTACTGAGTCTGGCCGGGAAGAATATGGTGATTGACAGAGCCGAAAGCCTTGGCAAGGTCGATGAAGACGGCTGCACAGTACTGTCTTTATCGATGGCGGTTATGATGTCGTTTTAGTACCTTGAGTGTGGCTGAGGTGCACTATGACATAGCGGAGAAGGTACGGTGGATTCGAACCAGATTGCATAGGTCTGTAACAGTTTGGGAGAAGGATGACGCAGTGGGGATCTCAGAGATGGTCATTCGAGATAGCAGGAGTTTTTCACCCAGGGGACTGGGGTTTATGGATTCAGCACTAACTCTTTGATGTGAACTGCAAGAGATAATACCATAGAGATTTAGCTGTTACCCTGCTTCTGACAACAGAGACTGGGAGACAGGGGGAAGAGAAAGAGAAAGCGACAGAGGTAGGAAGGAAGGAGAAAGAGAGGTGTCCTCTGGAGATTTAATCACTGGCCCAGTGGTTGACAAACGTTTCTCCTCTTCCTCCAACACAGCAGTCATCCTTCCATCCCGGCTGTTGTCATTCTTCTCTTACAGTTGTGTTAATGGAAACTCGCCAAGGTGTTCCATCTCACTCTGGCACATCAGCTCTCCATACAGAACCCAGCAGACATCAGTATGTGGCCATTTTAGTAGACTATCTTATCCAGAACCATTAGGATTATGCCTTGCTCAAGGACACATCGGGCAGATTTTCCCCTAATCGAGTCGGGATTCAAACCAGTGATCTTTCGTTACTGGTCGAAGGCTCTGAACCGCTAGGCTACCAGCCCGAAGGGAGGGACAGAAACAGGCAAAGCCACCAGAGGAGCCGCCAGAAGATGCAGTAGCCCTGTCTAGATATAATACCCTGTCTAGATATAATACCCTGTCTAGATATAATACCCTGTCTAGATATAATGTCCTGTCTAGATATAATACCTGTCTAGATATAATACCCTGTCTAGATATAATACCCTGTCTAGATATAATGTCCTGTCTAGATATAATGTCCTGTCTAGATATAATGTCCTGTCTAGATATAATACCCTGTCTAGATATAATACCCTGTCTAGATATAATACCCTGTCTAGATATAATGTCCTGTCTAGATATAATGTCCTTGTTCTAGATATAATACCCTGTCTAGATATAATACCCTGTCTAGATAGCAATGTCCTGTCTAGATATAATGTCCTGTCTAGATATAATACCCTGTCTAGATATAATACCTGTCAGATATAATACCTAAGTTGATATAATGCCCTGTCTAGATATAATACCCTGTCTAGATATAATGCCCTGGTTGATATAATGCCCTGATTGATACAATGCCCTGGTAGATATAATGCCTGGTTGATATAATGATCTGTCTAAATATAATGCCCTGTCTAGATATAAAGCCCTGTAGATATAATGCCTTGGTAGATTTAATGCCCTGTCTAGATATAATGCCCTGGGTAGACATAATGCCCCGGTTGATATAATGCCCTGTAGAAATAATGCCTGGGTTGATATAATGCACTGGTATATATAATGCCCTGGGTATATATAATGCCTGGGTTTATATAATGCCTGGGTATATATAATGCCCTGGGTATATATAATGCCTGGGTATTTATAATGCCCTGGTA
>NW_027038649.1:0-34850 GCF_034236695.1 Oncorhynchus nerka
ACATAAACAGAGAGACCATGCTAATCAGAGAGACAGATTTATTAACATGCTGAGCACGAACACGGCTGGGAGGGAACACTCCACTGCTGGTATAGAAACCTTAAAAGACATCTCTTCAGCCCTCCTCCGGTACACGCAGGCCACACTGAATGCACTGGCATCAATCGAGATCAGACAAACTTCCGGCTTTCTGGATGAGTGAGGCATACAGCAAATGGAAATAACTTCATAACCACTCATTGAGATTCGGCACCTAACTTCACTTTTGGTCCAGAAATAAGTTTGCACATCAGACTTCCTCTGAATACTTGAACCCGTTACATATTTGCAGGTAAGTTCACCATAATGCTTTCTATTGCTGCCTTCATATGAGAATGCAGGTTCTTGTAGCTCTGAGAACAGGATGGCCACCCTACCTGGGACAGATTATACTTGGGATCCAGGCTTCACTGGTCTAATGTAAATGGAAAGAGTCGGTGGCACACCAGAGAGAAGTGAACACAATGCATTTAAGGGGAAACGACTGGTCGTCATACTAACCAGCCAGAAGTTTACCTCTCTCATGGCCCCCAGTTTCCTCTTCTCTTTTCGTTCTCCTCTCCTCATTCCTCTCTACCCTTCCTAGCTCCTCTTCTCTCTCCTTCTTCTTCTTTCTTCGTTTCTCTCTCTCTGTGACAGGTCGTCTCATTTCTCTGCCTTCCCTTACACCAAATAGCTGACATGTCAGCCATTCGACATACTCCGAAGTAATCAGTGAAACATGCTTCCTGTGAACCAATATATTCATGTCAATACATCAGCCGGGTCAATGATTTAATATTAATGCATCATGAATGGGAGTTTTAGCATATCGTCAGAGGAAGCAGTCACATACTACAGAATATACCGTCCACATAGAGGTAGTTACATGTTATTATTGTATAAAGCAGTAGCGCGTGATGTCTTCTAGCAATGTACAAAAATGCTGTGTATGTATCAGTGCTGTATGAGCAGTCAGTGCTGTGTATGTATTGCCATTGCGTCAGAAGTTGGAGTACATGGTGTCATCGAAGCTTTTGTTAGCGTTCGAGGTGCTGCGTTTGGCAACGCTCTCAGGCCAACAGACTATCACTCGTGCGACAGTGTGCCTTCAATTATCAAACACAAGAAAGTCCCATCTTTCTGTGCTCACTACCACGACTGTCTTCTAAACACATCACATCACCGCACACGAGTTTTATTAGGATTCACCTTACCTGCTACTATTACAGTCTCAATGAATCGACATTGCCATATGCAGAAAAGTTTAAATGTACTCTTCGAGAAGGCGATCAGACCACGCAGCGCAGGCGTTCATAATGATATTCAATAATCAACGAATAGTCAACAAAAGTACAAACAAACAATGAACAGTCCGGTGAGGTGAAACAGCCAACAGATACATGTAAGAACACCACAAACACAGTGGGAAAGGCTGGTTTATTTCAGAATTGTCTATACCTGCTCTGAGAACCATATCAGGCCAACGCAAACACAACATAGAAAACAGAATACCGTTTCATCATACAAATGTTATCTAAATGTTAAGTCAGACAGCTCTGCAGAATGCTAGCAGCTCTGACGCCCTAAGTAGACATAGTGAGTTTCCTGATAGTGGCAGTCAAGGGTAAGTCCTTCATGTTTATGCCTCTCTTATTCTTCATCAGATGGAAAGTTGAGGCCAACATGTTGCGCCGGTCAAAACGGGGTTCCTCAATAGAGAAAACAGCATTGCGTTTCACAGAGTTGTCAGTGCAATTAGTGTTTTTATTGAGAATGGTCTCAATTCATACACGCATTTATATTTGTTGTCAATAAAAATTGCATGACACACGCATACGCATAATACCTTCAATTGGCCTGTTTGGTGGTTAAACCTTGTTGAAGCCCTGACTGAGCCCTGAGCCCATTCTTACTCTTCCAGTTTACGTTTCGACAAGTTAGGAAGCTGATTTCTCGTCGCGGCTTTATATGATGCAAGATAGAAAAGAGCCTCGCCAGCCTGATCAGACAAGGAAATGGGAAGCTTTCGGGATTGCCTAGAATGTAAAGAGAATTGTCGCCAGCGTTCAGCCAAAGCCTCAGATTCTGGATTTGCTGCGCCACAGATATATCTCCAGGCCTTCGAGCGGGTGTAAACAGCGATTTTTAATGCCATAGTACTATATCAGAGATTTCGTTCATTGACATGAGAGGTCGCCAGTATTTGATTCATATATATAGGCCACATGACGGGTCTGGGATGTGCACCTTTCTAGAGGAGAACTCAATCCCCAGGTTATTTTCTGACATCCTCAGTCTTCCTCCACCTCCTGAAATTCTCTGTTCCTGAAAATTACGGCGTTGCGATTCCAGAACAGTAATTCCAGCATTCCTTCAGTATTTTCATAGCTGTCCCACCATAGTAACACTCCACAAATTAGCCTCATCTCGTTCTCAGCTCCTGAACACTTCCATCTCCATCCCCATGGCTCCACCTCACAAGGCCCGATCTCGTCTCATCCTCATTAACACTTCATTGGCCTGCTCTCACCCGCTCTCTCTTCAGCCCCTTACCTGGAGTTAGATAGCTAGGCTCCTATCTCTAGCCTGCCTCACAGCTCTAGCCCCCACCAGCTCATCTTCCAGCCTCTCTCCTCATCCAGCCCCAGCCTCCTCCGTCTTCCACTCATCTCCGCCTCCATCTTCCAGGCCTACTATCTCACTTTCCAGGCCTGCCCATCTCTGCTACTTCCAGCCTGTCTCCTCAGCCTCCAGCCTCCCAGCCTCCATCTCTCAAAGCCGCTCATCTTCCAGCCTCCACTCCTCACTCATCTCACCCTCCATTCTCTGCCGCCACCTTCCAGCCTCCACCTTCTCAAAGCGCTCAGCCTCCACCTTCGTCGCCACTCATCTCCTGTCTCCATCTCCCGTCTTCGCCCGCCTCACCTTCCATTTCCCAGTCATCCACAGCCTCCATCCTCAATTACCTCCCAGCTCATCTCCTGCACTATCCCTCACCACCCAGACCTCCATCCACCCCATCTCCCAGCCTCTCAAGCCTCATTGTGCCTGATTGTGTGTCACGTTTGAAGGTTGCTCAGCTCACGATGAATCTTCTCTGTCATCTCAGATCTCCTCGAAGGGCCATGGAAAGGACATGGAGCTGCAGGTGTTCTGTAAGACAGCCTGGACAATTCTGTTCACATCTCATGGTTGTCATATACCGCCCTGATTGGGACCGACATTCTCATGGAGAGAATGGGGAGAATCGCAGGGGAACACCAGGCAACACGTAATGGGCAACTCAGTTACCGACTCCAAATACAGCGGGTATAATTGGGACACATGTTGCCTGCCTCTTGCCGCTTCTTCCTAGCTAAAGACGCTCTGACCAAAACTATTTCAAAGTGACTTCTCTGTCAGAAGAGTTGGTGGACAATAACCTAGGGTGCCGCCCTCTGCTTCCTCGGAGAAATGAGAAAAGCCTTCGTGTTTTATTAGTATGCGGTGGCAGAGGAATTCAGTTCGTCAGCGTGTGTCAGGTGTCAGTGAGGAGGTGCCATCACCCGCCTTGTCTCTCTGGAACATATAGTATAGACCATTCATAGACAGAGTGCTGTTATACTTCACTGTCATTTTTTTACTAAGCAACCTGCCGCCTTTAATAGGCAACCATAGGGGAGGGACAGCAGTAAACATGTTCGTCACAAGCGTTATTGGGCACTGAGACCACTTATTTGTGATGGAGGCAGCTGTGCTTGACCTTGAGTCTGGGCAATCCTTCATATCGCTAGCTCCAGTATATTTATTAGTGCACTGTCAAGGGTCTCTCTCTCTCCTACTCAAATGATACAGATCTCTATCACTCTGGGAATGCCATCAGTCTCTATCTGACATTACGCGATCAGTCTCAGAAGTTTCAAGAAACAGATTGCGAGTCTCACAATGGAAGCCTGTGGCTCACACTCTGTCATGGCTGATGCCGCACACAGCGGGGCCAGTAAGCCGATGCGTAGCTATCACACACACTTTTCTTTTTTTTTTCGTAGATTTTAGTCACATTTTAGCCAAAGTCATACCAGTTCATACTCTGATGATGCTGACACCTACATGTGCTGCAGGTCAGCCCACGGTATAAGAATAGACCACTACCTCTGCCTCTCAGTTCCTATTAATCCTCCCTCAACTTCTTCCACTATCATCATAAAACAAGAAAAGAAACTGTTTGCTGTTTCGAATAAATTACAAAGCTGGGCACAGGTGCTGGCTAAACGTCAGCAGAAAAGACAAAGCATCGTATTTTGTCACTGGTGGTTCAATACATCGCTATTTCTCTTCTGTCATTATATTAATATTCTGTTTCAGATGAACCTGTCAACAGTCATAAATCATAGACGAATGCCCAATCTGCTGACTTCAAAGCTTCGTTGTTCCGCAATAAGATTTAGACAAAGTCAGCGTCGATACAGTTTCATTTAACCCTCCGGTCAGAGGCTTTCAGCCTCGATGTATCATAGCCTATTTGCTGTCGTGTTCACATGCTGTTGGGAACTAGGAAAATGACTTCAAGCGATTTCAATCGCCATACAGCTAATAACAACCAGTTATCGATTGAGCTGCCTAGTCTCGACTAGCAGTGGTGAACACGCAAGAAGGCCTCAGCCCAGACTGTCGAATTTGCAGCACTGATTAACACATAATATAGATTCATCCTTCTTACACTGACAATCATCACACATACATATGTCACTTATCACAATCATCACAATATACCATAGGATTCATCTGTTTATCATATATCACACATGCTCGCTAGATTCATCTACACTCACGTCATCACACATACCACATAGATTCATCCTTCTTACACTCGTCATCACACATACCATAGATTCACTTTTCATTACTCATCATCACACATGTTGCAGATTCAACCACCATCATCACAGGATTCATCCACTTCACAACACACACCAGATTCATCCTCACTTCTCATCACACACATAGCATCATCCTTACACGTACCAAACATGCTTTTCTGCCTTCCATTTCTCTTGCTTCAACTCTCATTTTTGCAGCTTTTCTGCCGAATTAAATTAGACAGCCTTGCTCAGTGGGATTACGAACTTTTTCTGCCCACTCCTCGTGTTATCTGGCGATTGGCGCGCAGGATATTTGGCCCCCATGGTTAGCCCCAGGCTCATTTTGAGCTAATGCCGCATGACTAAAATACCAAAGAAAATGTAGCCTGGTACGCTCCAGATATAAATACATGACTTAAACCGCCCACCATGGTTATATCTCGTGACCGCGGCTGTGCATGTTATTTGCCGTCAAGAGAAACCAAAATTACCAAGAAAAAAGAAAAAAATATAAATGGTCGTATCTACGCCTTCGTGCTTCTTCGAATGTTCCTTCACTAGCAAAGAGGCCGAATGTAATCTTCCTCAGAGAAGCCACCCGAAATACTCCCTGTCTTCGTATGCAGTCGCCTATCAAGAGTATGACTGTCACCCGAATGCAAGGAGGTTTCAGCTTAGCACTGTCACTTCGATTTTTTTGTATGTAAGGAAGTTTGTCTGGCATTGAGCTAAATTGAGCGAAGCTCAACCGAAGTATCGGTTCGCATCAGTGTCGGTCAGTATTCTGCTTGATTTTGGTTTCTCTGACTTCAGTATCAACGAGAAATATTGGTCAGAGAACAATAACTTCACTGTTGGGATTCAGCTGTTGTTGTCGGGTACGCTAATACTGACCTTTCCTAAATAGTTACGGATTACATAGGGATTTGGACTGTATTTATTTCTCACACTGGTTGTCACTACTGGATGGATCCAACCATAGCCCTGGTTGTGCCTGCCTGAGAAGATGAAGTTCAGTATGTATAGATATTGCCAACAGTTAATGTCCCTTGTTAGAAAGGTTAGTTAGTATGTGCCACCCAGGCCAGGTAGCCCACATCAAAAATAAAAGTGTACTGTACCTACGTATGACAGCACGTTAGTCAACAACATGAAAGAGTGACGATGGCATATTTTTTAGGGTGAGTCAACATATCTCGCATGAATGCAGCACAGAAATGAAACATGGACACGCTTAGTTGCTTCCGATTGGATTAAATAATTGCTTGTACTAGTTGGGAAGAAGGTGTACCTAAGCATAGCACGTTGCCACAGCGTAGTTTTATTATATTTCATTTGCATGTCAATTTTTTAAACGTGCTCCACAGTCGATGCATTTTTACTGGTGAGGCCAGCATTGTGCACTTTCCTGTTCAATGATAGCCTATATTTTTTTAGTTGCTCGAGCACTAGCGTGGTTTGGATGATGTTGAATGTGGTGCTGGAATATACCAGGTTCTTAAACAATAGTTAGCGTACATACTCAAATCTTTGGCAGTTATCTGGCTCCATAGCATGCAGACGTGCTCTTGTCAAATTGCCTGGGTGCCACATTGCGTGTGGGGCATGGGGGAAATGCTTCTGCTGACTCTGCCATGCCCGCCTCCGTTATTTGAAAAGTGTCCCAAACCTCAGGAGCTGCCTGGAGTTGGATTTGACAGGGAGATGAGAAAGCCAGAGTGTTGATCTGAGACCTCACTGCATATGTCAGAGTCGGGACAAATCCCGGCTGAACATGAGGTTAATACATCGCGCATTTAAGTCTTGACGACTGGCATACATGTAACAGATTGAATATTTCCCACATAAAATACACGCTCGAGGTTTATATTTGTTCATTTGACATATCATGCTCATTTCTATTATTGGTGTGAACATGAATTGCAATATTCAAGTCGTAACCCAGTCAGTTGCGCCAATTAAAACACCGCAGAGCTGCCTTATCAATGCCGAGCGCCTGGGAATGCTGGTTGTCTTTCTTGTAACAACCTATTTTTGCATTGTCAACCGAGATTTCGACTTCAGCAATCTCGTTATCACCATCGCGCCTGCCAGGCTGCTTCCTGCCGTTCCCGGTGAACTTCCGAAGGATGGTTCATTTATCGTTACTTGGGAAGTCGGGAGCTCATCAGCAACATGATGAAAGAGACTCCGATGAGCCAGGCGAGGGTTTGGGATTCAGCCCCGCGCACCATACGTCAACCACGGTGCCTGCGCAGTATATCGCAATTGCCTGACTTAGAAACTGCATAAAGCGCGTGCATTATTTCGAGGAAGAAGAATGACATCACACCAACGTTAACCGTGGACGATCAGTTAATCGGCCTCTGTCGTCACGTTTATCGTTTACATCGCTCTGGGACAGCGATTTTCAGATGGCATTAGCTAGCTGCGAGTCAAAGATGGCTTGCCGTAACGATGAAACAAAATTGTGCTTTTGGTTCATTTAAGGTTAGTTAGCATTGTAAGGTTAGGTTACAAGAACATGAGATTTTACGTGCTCTTCGACACTCAAATTCATGACAATAAAGCCGTCCTCGAAAACACTTCAAACATGTTCAAACGTATTTCTGCGCAGTCACAACGGCATTCAGCCGGCAAGCAGAAATAAAACATGCGCTGATGCACAACACATACACCAGCGGCTGAGGGCATGCTTTGCAAAGATTTAATAGTTATGATTAGCATGCAGGCTAATTATCATAGTTTACAGGTTCGTTGTTACCTGTTCAGATAGCATAGTGGAGTATATTGCTACTGTTAAAACCTTGTACATTCACGTCCTCCAATACTGGGCGTGAATAGTCGCGTCGAGGTTACGCAGGTTTGCCTGCTCGTAGGAGCATTCATCTCACCGAACCACCACACGCCGAAATACTGGCAGTGATCACTTTCGATATTTGAGTGGAGACGAGATTCTCTCGCCTATTTGTAGTTATAATGTAGCAATGGCATTCTTAGTTAACACTCATTAAAAACATATACACACATTCTGTGGCTAAATTATTGGGAGGCGGCAGCTGTGGTCTATATTTCATGATGAATGTATTTAATAATAAATTCCAATTTATTGAAATACTTTATATTAATATATGACATAAAATACTTTGTAACATACGCCCAGGAACACAATATATTACTTCATTTGCCGTTATTTTTTTATACGTATACTTTAATAGGCTATATATTCCTGAGTGGAAACAGACAGATTTTCTCGCCAAAATATAACACATCACACGGAACTTGTATACGGGTGAATGGTAGTATACTACCAAAACCACGTCGAACGTGCCTGACAACGGGCAATCTCGTTTCAGGCATTCACACCATAGTATTATCCTGCATGTCTAGGCTGTAAAATGAAACGGTGTACTTCTCGTTGCCGTTTCACGCAGTCCAGCTGTGTAGATCTGCCCGGAGTCTGTTTGCCACCACAGCTGCCGGCGTAGTCAGCAGCTTAACGTCTGGGGTTGCCGGCGTGACCTCGTGTGATAAGATATTGCAGTGAAGCGATTTTGTCACGAATTACCATTACGCCCACCTCGTGTCCACCCACCCATTGTGCTGAACACCACAGATTCTCCATTCAAGATTTACCTGTTGTTTTTGATGTGACATAAAAGACATGAATAGACAGCTAACGCCCAGATGAGTTTTGATCAGACAGAGGTTTATTAATGGTCTTGTAGGGACGCATGATCGCTAAGGTCTACAAGGTTGAAATAACTTCATCACTGACTGAACCCAATGGAGGAGACATAAAACAGGTGATCGTTTTAGAGAGACAGCTGCACTTCATCAATCTGGATCAATGCACAGGCTGCCACTGGCAGTATGTATAGCATATCATGATACGAGAAGATAATTGCGTAATAGCGGGCAGGGCAAGCTTTTCCACTTCCGGACAGCTGGTAAATCTGCTCACAAGGCTGAAACTAAATGTTCATTTATTAACACATGGTATGTAAAGTAGAGATCTGGACATCGTTGAATTTCGCCGCAGACGGGACTCCAGGTTAAATGTCGTCGTCGAATCCTGCCCGTATTCGTGGTTCAGACCCACAAATGCGACGGTGTCGTTACCGAGTTCCCGCCGCCATCGTCCTAGCGCTACCACGTAGCGTCGGGATACCTCCCGGCGGCTCCTTCTGGGAGACTGTTTCCGCTCGGCGGACTTTCCGGTCCCGCTCGACGGGACGTCGTCTCCATGCGATAACGCCGGGATGGTGCCACCCTGCATGCATTTCCAGAGAGCTGCTGGGTTTAAGCCAGTTCATCACCGTCTTGACCAGCAGCGGTATCGCTATAATAAGCTAACACATGACGATGCCGTCCACAGCAGCAATAAACACGTTTCCTCTGGAGAACTGAGAGCTAGCAGCAAAAACTGTTTTGCTTGGGAGTAATGGTGAAAGGTTCAGATTGCGTCATCAGTACCAAAATGAATCACTCTATTCAAGGAATATTTAAAAATATGAAAACAACAAATGTGTTGTACCTTGCTTAGTTCACTGGGTGCCAGCCAGCATCACCATGCCGCAGAAAGGACATTGTTTTGCATGGCTCGTTGATTTTCGCCGACAGGTGCCGTTCAACAGAGGGAGCAGGCGCGGCGTCGCAACAGAAGGCGCAAGCTTGGCGTTATTTAGATAAGATCGCACAGAATTTATTCGTATGTATGAATTATTGAATTATACATCCTCTGCAGCTCTACCAATATTAACAGAAAGCGTCTCTACCTCTTAAAAATATAGGAGATCTTAAAGGACATATGGAATTGTTTTGTGCCTCACTAACACTTAAACCCCATTGTTGAAATAAAGGATATGAATTTTCCTTTATTTCGATTATTTATATAGCAGTTTCCAGTGCTTCAGAAAGTATTCAATCTCTCTTGACTTTTTGACACATGTTGTTGTTACAAAGCGGCTGTGCTTGTCGTCTACACAAAATATTTCTAATGTCAAAGTGAAAGAAGCTCTTTTCTCTAAAATAATGGAAATGAAACACTAATATAAAGAATTACTTGGTAAGCATATCTATTGAAGTTCTATGAGCTATTATCTGATTGTATACATTATCTTTTGTTTTAAAGTAATCTTCATTGGTTGTTGATCATTGCCAGACAGCCACATAAACACAATTCTGTCTCCCAGTGTCTGTTGAAGTATCATTTTAGGTTTGCCTGTGCCAAAGCTTCTGTCTCCAGTTGATTTTTATCATAATTCCTATCACGACGATCGCCATTGCCGTATAACATGATGTGATGTTGTGCTGGATTTGCCCTCTGTAACGCTCTGTGAGCCTTGGGAAATAAAGCAGCCATTTTCTGCCATATTTTTTTTTGCATTTGACTTAGAGCTTCATTGCAAACAGATGCATGATTTGGACTTATTAAATTGTTTCTTCGTTTTAGTGAGAGGTGGCTTATTTAGTCATGATCAACATTAATGAATAAATAAAATTGTTATTCAATGTCAGCTTACTATGCTTTCAGAACCATTTGAAAATGTAGCCAGTATCCGGCAAGCTGAAATTACCGCCGATCTATGACATCTTGAAGCTAGCACAGGAGTGAATATTTATTAAATAACTCGACATGAAACAAAAAACAAGGACAGGGGAGCAATGCCGACACGGGCTTAAATTGAACAATAGACAGATATAGGGAGGCAATCAACAAGTGAAGGAGTCCAGGTGAGTCCAATGAAGCACTGATGCGCTTAATTCGATGGGTGACAGGTGCGTAGCGATGGCTCGCCTGGCGCCTCGAGCACCAGAGAGGGGGAGCAGGAGCGGAGCAGGCGTGACACACTTACAGACGATTGTGGGGTACAGAGATAGTGGGGTCAGGTAAAATCAAGTGTTAAAACCAATTATTGCACACATAGTGAGTCCATGTAATCTCTATTATTTTAGTTTAGCAAAGCCTCTGGAAAAGTCAAGGGCGTGAATACTTTCTCTGAAGGCACTGTGAGTGCACATTACTTGTTATAAATGTGCCCTGGGAAATGGCATTGTTTAGTTAAAGATCTCCAATTCTCTTTATACCCAATGCATCATGCGAGGAACGTATCCATTCCGATGAGTAGAACCAAAGCACATTGGAGAAAATAACCTACATCTGTGATAACGCCAAAGCCATACTCTGTAACGGAAAACTAATTTAAACCGTCATTTTGGGTAACATCAACAACAACAATAAATTAAATCGCTTGTAACGCTTTACCGCACTTGCATACCGGTATGTGAAGCTGACATGCTCTGATGAATGTCGACTGACCGATATCAGCTTATTTCGCATCTCGACTGGACTGCGTGCAGACTTTTTCATGTTTCTCCAGCTTTGCCTTTGTCTTCAGCACCTTCATAATCAGCTCTGGGTGCGTGGTAACCAGTTGGGTGCATGGTAATCAGCTCTGGGTGCGTGGTAACCAGTGTTGGGTGCGTGATAACCAGTGTTGGGGCAGTGCCGCGGCGGTGAATCAGGTTGGGCGCATGGTGGTCAGGTTGGGTGCGTGCACAGTTGGCAGATCAGGTAGGGTGCGCGGGTAATCAGCCCTGGGTGCGTGGTAATCAGGTTTCTGCGAGAGTCTGTTGCTGCCAGGGTAATGTTATGCTGGTATCAGGTTGGGTGCGCGTGTGGTGGTGGCGTGCAGTAAATCGTGCCTGGCGCGGTACGGGTTAAGGTATCAGGTTGGGTGCGTGGTAGGTTGGCGCATGTAACAGCTGGGATGCGGCAGGTGGTGTCGCTTGCGAGTGGTGCGGCTAAGTACGCAGGTCACGCGCCCAGGTAGTGAGCCGCATTCACTACTTGCCGGTAGCATTAACTGCCTGGAGCCTGTTCATAGCAATTCTTCTTAGCAGCCCACAGTCGCCTGGGACATATCATGCACCATCGTATTCGCCGCGCTTCTAACGTACAAGGTTAACGCTCCAATGCTAGTTAGTCCACCGCCTACCACAGCGTTGACACCAGTTACATCAACCGGCATTTCCTGATTAGTGTAGTTACAAGCCATATTAGTTGTTTCCAGCAATGCCGCACTAAAGATACTGTGTAGTTTAGAGTGTGTTTATGTCGCCCTGTACTCTGCTGTTAGCCAGAAGCGCCACGCCTATCGAACAGGACTCTGTTCCTGGGTCTGCAGCCCAATAAGCTATTTCATTTCATTGTGCTTGATTTACATTTGATCTGTTACATAGCTAGCCATTAATGTCACTTTCTTGTATCGTGGCCTGTGACATTTCCTTAGTTAGCCAGCTATTGTCGCCGTTAACGCAACGCAACGTATCACCACTGGCTAGCCAGCTAGCCTCGGCAGTTATTATTACTAACGAACGACAATATGTAAAGAAGCCAATGCCGTTCAGTTTACTTAGTCAACAACGCAGAGTTTCTGCCATATCATTTAATATTTTGTAATAAGATTTGCCACAGGATGCGTAGTTCACCTGCCTCCAATTCTTGCATTAGCGTATCTTGTGTAGCCTGTCAACTATGTGTCTCGCCTCTTCTCGGCACTCACACCGCAGGCCGCGCAAACCTACATGACTCACGTGAGTGCCGTCTCGGAACTGCTAACATGGATCACCACAGACAACACCGTTACTTACGCCGTTTCGCTGCCCACGCAATTCTCACGCTCCCAGAGCTGGGCGGGGGTGGTGACCGTCTTCCCCGCAGTCATTCTCTCTCTGTATCTGCTTGCCGCTCCAGCACACCCTCGCTGGGATCCCACGCCCAGGTGCCTCGAGAGTTCATCACGAGCCTGATGCCTGAGACGGCTCAGCCTCTGGCTTACTTGGCTCATTTCAGCCTGGACTGCCTTCAAGTTCTCTTCTCTTCACTCGACTGCCCTCCTCACCTTCCCCACTGGCGCAGGAAATACGCCGACTGCCTTACGATGTTCTTTCTTCCACTCACCGCCGTAACTCCTCCAGTCTCCTAATCACTGGCTCAGAGCCTTTTTCTCTGCCAGCTCATCCAACACTCCACACAGAGATACGTCTGAATCTTCGCTTTCTCTCTGCTACTTTTCTTCTTTCCATTCTGTCATTCTTCAGCCAGCTCTTCTTCCGCCCTACCTGATTCTTGCTCAACACCCTATCCCAGAGCAGCCGTCTTTCGTTTGATTTGAAATATTATGGAATATGAATAAAGTCGTTGGCAGTCGAATGAAATGGAGGAAAACTGCCTGGTGATACCGGACATTTTTCACTTCCTCTTCCTCTTACATTCTTCTCTTCAGCTGGTCACTCTAGCCTGTGCTTGCAACCTTCTCTTCCTCTCGGTCTTCCCCCTTTCTCTCTTCCTCTCTCTCTCCTTCCCTTCTGCGACTCATCCATTTCTGGTAAACACAACGTATTTCCTGTTGTTAAGTCAAACCACACGTTGTTTCGCCACACACCTTGGCCTCTGTAAGCTTGATCAAACCGCTGTTTGTGACACGTGCCGCCTACTACCGCCGGTCTCTTCTCCTCTCTTTCTCGCAAATATTTCGATCTCCTCCTGCCTGCCTCGCTCACCATCTGACGCTGGTTGTCTCCTCCTCGCCAAGAGAGCTGCACCTCAGACTCCACCACCGCTCAATACCGGTGTCTTCAGGGGCCTTCCTATCTCGCTATACCAGTTCACACGGTTCTCCTATCAGGCAGACGACACACAATTAATCTTCTCTTCAGGTATTGGCCCATCTTCTCACGTTCGGCAGACATATCAGTGCGGATGACGGATCACCACCAAGGTCCTCGGCAGCATATCGGTACCTTCGCAGGTTCATGCCTGCAACATCCGCAGAGTACACCCTGCCCACAGGCGGCGCAGGTCCTGATCCAGCACTTGTCATCTCCGGGATTACTGCAACCGCCAGTTGGCTGGGCTCGCCCGTGCCATTAAATTTCTGTTGTCCTCAGCCCAGATCGCTGCCTCGCCTGGTGCCTTCAACCTTCGTTCGCTTTTCCGCTCCACCGGCTTCCAGTTGAAGCCAAGATCTGCCAGCACATGGGCGCGCTCACGCGAACGGCACTCACCAGGTTTCGATCAGCTGCCACTCAAACAGGCTACGGCTCACCTGGCCGCTCTCGCCACCGAGGAAGTATCTCGCCAGCCCGTCGTTCAGCCTGCTGCCTTCTGCCTCAGGAATAGTCATTTATCTACTAGACAGAGGTCAACGTCATCTTCCGAAAGAGCTGAAACCTCACGAATATTGATAGTATCTCTTCTCACGAGTTTAGATGCATTCATTACCCACTGGAGGTCAAGGGCAGTGAAATGCTTGATAAGAGCGTCGTTAAATTTATTCTTAAATGTAAATGTAATAACAGCTTGCGCAAGTAGACAAGTTTGGCGTGGTGTTGCGCGCGGTAACAGCTTGGGCGCGGGTAACGTTGGGTGCGTGGTGGGAACAGCTTCTGCGTGTGGTGGTCAGGCCTAACAAAGGTGCGTGAAATAGCTTGCAATCGTATTTGCGGTGCTGCGCGTATCAGCTCATCAGGTTGGGCACAGTGGGTGCGCGGCAGGTCAGGTGTTAAGTACGTGGGCGTGGTAATCAGCTCTGGGCAGTAATGTTGTCAGCTTCTGCGCGTACAAGCATGATTACCACGCACCTTTGAGCTGATTACCAGCACCTGGGTGCTGGGTCACCATGCACCCAACCTGCGTTCAGGCACCCGACCTTATCACGCACCAACCTGATTGCACGCAGGGTGCCAACCTGATTGGGGGTGCACTCAGTTCCTGATTACCACGCACCCAGAGCTGATTACCACTGCGTGGTGTCAACCTGATTACCACGCACTTGGGTGAGTTACCACACACCTGACCTGTTACCACGCACCCAACCTGATTACCACGCACCCTGGGTGTGTTACCACGCGCACCCAGAGCTGACTACCACGCACCCAGAGCTACCACGCACCCAACCTGCTTACCACACACCCAGAGCTGACTACCACACACCCAGAGCTACCACGCACCCAGAGCTGATTACCACGCACCCAGAGCTGATTACCACTCACCCAGAGCTCATTACCACACACCCAACCTGATTACCACTCACCCAACCTGCTTACCACACACCCAGAGCTGACTACCACACACCCAGAGCTACCACTCACCCAGAGCTCATTACCACACACCCAACCTGATTACCATGCACCCAACCTGATTACCACACCCCCAACCTGATTATCACGCACCCAACCTGATTACCACGCACCCAGAGCTGATTACCACGCACCCAACCTGATTACCATGCACCCAACCTGATTACCACGCACCCAGAGCTGATTACCACGCACCCAACCTGATTACCATGCACCCAACCTGATTACCCAGCACCCAGAGCTGATTACCACGCACACAACCTGATTATCATGCACCCAGAGCTGATTACCACGCACCCAGAGCTGATTACCACGCACCCAACCTGATTACCACGTACCCAGAGCTGATTACCACGCACCCAGAGCTGATTACCACGTACCCAACCTGATTACCACGCACCCAATCTGATTACCACGCACCCAACCTGATTACCACGTACCCAACCTGATTACCACTAACCCAGAGCTGATTACCACGCACCCAACCTGATTACCACTCACCAAACCTGATTACCACTCACCCAGAGCTGATTACCACGCACCCAACCTGATTACCACTCACCCAGAGCTGATTACCACACACCCAGAGCTGATTACCACGCACCCAACCTGATTACCACGCACCCAGAGCTGATTACCACGCACCCAACCTGATTACCACGCACCCAGAGCTGATTACCACGCACCCAGAGCTGATTACATTACATTTACATTTAAGTCATTTAGCAGACGCTCTTATCCAGAGCGACTTACAAATTGGTGCATTCACCTTATGACCTCCAGTGGAACAGTAGTGCATCTAAATCTTTTCAGGGGGAGGGGGGGTGAGAGGGATTACTTTATCCTATCCTAGGTATTCCTTAAAGAGGTGGGGTTTCAGGTGTCTCCGGAAGGTGGTGATTGACTCCGCTGTCCTGGCGTCGTGAGGGAGTTTGTTCCACCATTGGGGGGCCAGAGCAGCGAACAGTTTTGACTGGGCTGAGCGGGAACTGTACTTCCTCAGTGGTAGGGAGGCGAGCAGGCCAGAGGTGGATGAACGCAGTGCCCTTGTTTGGGTGTAGGGCCTGATCAGAGCCTGGAGGTACTGAGGTGCCGTTCCCCTCACAGCTCCGTAGGCAAGCACCATGGTCTTGTAGCGGATGCGAGCTTCAACTGGAAGCCAGTGGAGGGAGCGGAGGAGCGGGGTGACGTGAGAGAACTTGGGAAGGTTGAACACCAGACGGGCTGCGGCGTTCTGGATGAGTTGTAGGGTTTAATGGCACAGGCAGGGAGCCCAGCCAACAGCGAGTTGCAGTAATCCAGACGGGAGATGACAAGTGCCTGGATTAGGACCTGCGCCGCTTCCTGTGTGAGGCAGGGTCGTACTCTGCGGATGTTGTAGAGCATGAACCTACAGGAACGGGCCACCGCCTTGATGTTAGTTGAGAACGACAGGGTGTTGTCCAGGATCACGCCAAGGTTCTTAGCGCTCTGGGAGGAGGACACGATGGAGTTGTCAACCGTGATGGCGAGATCATGGAACGGGCAGTCCTTCCCCGGGAGGAAGAGCAGCTCCGTCTTGCCGAGGTTCAGCTTGAGGTGGTGATCCGTCATCCACACTGATATGTCTGCCAGACATGCAGAGATGCGATTCGCCACCTGGTCATCAGAGGGGGGAAAGGAGAAGATTAATTGTGTGTCGTCTGCATAGCAATGATAGGAGAGACCATGTGAGGTTATGACAGAGCCAAGTGACTTGGTGTATAGCGAGAATAGGAGAGGCCCTGGGGGACACCAGTGGTGAGAGCGCGTGGTGAGGAGACAGATTCTCGCCACGCCACCTGGTAGGAGCGACCTGTCAGGTAGGACGCAATCCAAGCATGGGCCGCGCCGGAGATGCCCAACTCGGAGAGGGTGGAGAGGAGGATCTGATGGTTCACAGTATCGAAGGCAGCTGATAGGTCTAGAAGGATGAGAGCAGAGGAGAGAGAGTTAGCTTTAGCAGTGCGGAGCGCCTCCGTGATACAGAGAAGAGCAGTCTCAGTTGAATGACTAGTCTTGAAACCTGACTGATTTGGATCAAGAAGGTCATTCTGAGAGAGATAGCGGGAGAGCTGGCCAAGGACGGCACGTTCAAAGAGTTTTGGAGAGAAAAGAAAGAAGGGATACTGGTCTGTAGTTGTTGACATCGGAGGGATCGAGTGTAGGTTTTTTCAGAAGGGGTGCAACTCTCGCTCTCTTGAAGACGGAAGGGACGTAGCCAGCGGTCAGGGATGAGTTGATGAGCGAGGTGAGGTAAGGGAGGAGGTCTCCGGAAATGGTCTGGAGAAGAGAGGAGGGATAGGGTCAAGCGGGCAGGTTGTAGGGCGGCCGGCCGTCACAAGACGCGAGATTTCATCTGGAGAGAGAGGGGAGAAAGAGGTCAGAGCACAGGGTAGGGCAGTGTGAGCAGAACCAGCGGTGTCGTTTGACTTAGCAACGAGGATCGGATGTCGTCGACCTTCTTTTCAAAATGGTTGTGACGAAGTCATCTGCAGAGAGGGGAGGAGGGGGGAGGGGGAGGAGGATTCAGGAGGGAGGAGAAGGTTGCAAAGAGCTTCCTAGGGTTAGAGGCAGATGCTTGGAATTTAGAGTGGTAGAAAGTGGCTTTAGCAGCAGAGAGAGAAGAGGAAAATGTAGAGAGGAGGGAGTGAAAGGATGTCAGGTCCGCAGGGGAGAGTAGTTTTCCTCCATTTCCGCTCGGCTGCCCGGAGCCCTGTTCTGTGAGCTCGCAATGAGTCGTCGAGCCACGGAGCGGGAGGGGAGGACCGAGCCGGCCTGGAGGATAGGGGACATAGAGAGTCAAAGGATGCAGAAAGGGAGGAGAGGAGGGTTGAGGAGGCAGAATCAGGAGATAGGTTGGAGAAGGTTTGAGCAGAGGGAAGAGATGATAGGATGGAAGAGGAGAGAGTAGCGGGGGAGAGAGAGCGAAAGTTGGGACGGCGCGATACCATCCGAGTAGGGGCAGTGTGGGAAGTGTTGGATGAGAGCGAGAGGGAAAAGGATACAAGGTAGTGGTCGGAGACTTGGAGGGGAGTTGCAACGAGGTTAGTGGAAGAACAGCATCTAGTAAAGATGAGGTCGAGCGTATTTCCTGCCTTGTGAGTAGGGGGAAGGTGAGAGGGTGAGGTCAAAAGAGGAGAGGAGTGGAAAGAAGGAGGCAGAGAGGAATGAGTCAAAGGTAGGCGTGGGGAGGTTAAAGTCGCCCAGAACTGTGAGAGGTGAGCCGTCCTCAGGAAAGGAGCTTATCAAGGCATCAAGCTCATTGATGAACTCTCCGAGGAACCTGGAGGGCGATAAATGATAAGGATGTTAAGCTTGAAAGGGCTGGTAACTGTGACAGCATGGAATTCAAAGGAGGCGATAGACAGATGGGTAAGGGGAGAAAGAGAGAATGACCACTTGGGAGAGATGAGGATCCCGGGTGCCACCACCCCGCTGACCAGAAGCTCTCGGGTGTGCGAGAACACGTGGGCAGACGAAGAGAGAGCAGTAGAGTAGCAGTGTTGTCTGTGGTGATCCATGTTTCCGTCAGTGCCAAGAAGTCGAGGGACTGGAGGGAGACATAGGCGGAGATGAACTCTGCCTTGTTGGCCGCAGATCGGCAGTTCCAGAGGCTACCGGAGACCTGGAACTCCACGTGGGTCGTGCGCGCTGGGACCACCAGATTAGGTGGCCGCGGCCACGCGGTGTGGAGCGTTTGTATGGTCTGTGCAGAGAGGAGAGAACAGGGATAGACAGACACATAGTTGACAGGCTACACAAGAGGCTACGCTAATGCAAAGGAGATTGGAATGACAAGTGGACTACACGTCACGAGTGTTCAGAGAGTTAAGCTTACGTAGCAAGAATCTTATTGACTAAAATGATTAAAATGATACAGTACTGCTGAAGTAGGCTAGCTGGCAGAGGCTGCGTTGTTGACTAAGTAGGCTAGTTGGCATTGGCTGCGTTGTTGACACTACACTAATCAAGTCGTTCCGTTGAGTGTAATAGTTTCTACTGTGCTGCTATTCGGGGCTAGCTGGCTAGCTAGCAGTGTTGATTACGTTACGTTGCGTTAAAAGAACGACAATAGCTGGCTAACTAACCTAGGAAATCGCTCTAGACTACACAATTATCTTTGATACAAAGACGGCTATGTAGCTAGCTATGTAGCTAGCTACGATCAAACAAATCAAGCCGTTGTACTGTAATGAAATGAAATGAAAAATGTGATACTACCTGTGGAGCGAAGCGAAATGCGACCGGATTGTTGAGTGCAGAAGTTCTGTTCGGTAGACGTTGGCTAGCTGTTGGCTAGCTAGCAGAGTCTCCTATGTTAAGGACGACATAAAACTACACACTCTAAACTACACAATTATCTTGGGTACGAAGACAGCAAAGACAACTATGTAGCTAGCTAACACTACACTAATCAAGTCGTTCAGTTGAGTGTAATAGTTGTGCTGCTAATCGGTAGACGGTGGACTAGCTAACGGTGGACGTTAGCTAGCTGGCTAGCTGCAGGGCAGTGTAGACTGCGTTAGGACGACGAAATACGATAATTACGCAATTATCTATGATACAAAGACGGCTGTGTAGCTAGCTAAGAAGAAATTGCTAAGATTAGACAAATCAAACCGTTGTACTATAATGAAATGTAATGAAATGTAATACTACCTGCGGACCGAGTGCAGATGCGACCGCTCGCTCCAACCCGGAATAGCACGCACCCAACCTGATTACCACGTACCCAACCTGATTACCACTCACCCAGAGCTGATTACCACGCACCCAACCTGATTACCACTCACCAAACCTGATTACCACTCACCCAGAGCTGATTACCACGCACCCAACCTGATTACCACTCACCAAACCTGATTACCACGCACCCAGAGCTGATTACCACGCATCCAACCTGATTACCATGCACCCAACCTGATTACCACGCACCCAACCTGATTACCACGCACCCAACCCGATTACCACGCACCCAGAGCTGATTACCACACACCCTACCTGATTACCACGCACCCAACCTGATTACCACGCACCCAACCTGATTACCACTCACCAAACCTGATTACCACGCGCCCAACCAGATTACCACTCACCAAACCTGATTACCACGCACCCAGGGCTGATTACCACGCATCCAACCTGATTACCATGCACCCAACCTGATTACCACGCACCCAGAGCTGATTACCACGCACCCTACCTGATTACCACGCACCCAACCTGATTACCATGCACCCAACCTGATTACCACACCCCCAACCTGATTATCACGCACCCAACCTGATTACCACACACCCAGAGCTGATTACCATGCACCCAACCTGATTACCACGCACCCAGAGCTGATTATGAAGGTGCTGGAGACAAAAGGCAAAGCTGGAGAAACATGAAAAAGTCTGCACACGTCCAGTCAGATGCAAATGTATTTTGGTCAGTCAACATTCATCAGAGCATGTCTTCACATACCAGTATGGTGCAGTAAAACGTTACAAATGATTTAATTTATTGTTGTTGTTGATGTTACCCAAAATGACAGTTTAAATTAGTTTTCCGTTACAGAGTATGGCTTTTGGCATTATCACAGATGTAGATTATTTTCTCCAATATTCTTTGGTTCTTCTTTGGAATGGATACGTTCCTCACCTTGATGCATTGAATATAAAGGGGGAATTGGGATCTTTAACTAAATAATGCCATTTCCCAGGACACATTTATAACAAAAATGTGCACTCACAGTGCCTTCAGAAAGTATTCACACCCCTTGACTTTTTCCAAATTTTGCTAAACTAAAATAATAAGTTACATGGACTCACTATGTGTGCAATAATTGGTTTTAACATGATTTTTAAATGACTACCCCATCTCTGTACCCCACACAATCATCTGTAAGGTGTCACGCCTGCTCCCGCTCCTGCTCCCCCTCTCTGGTGCTCGAGGGCGCCAGGCGACCCATCATTACGCACACCTGTCACCATCGTTAAGCGCATCAGTGCTTCATTGGACTCACCTGGACTCCTTCACTTATTGATTGCCTCCCCTATATCTGTCTATTGTTCAATTTAAGCCCTGTGTCGGCATTCATGTCGTTTTGCTCCCCCTGTCCTTGTTTTGTTTCATGTCGGTTATTTAATAAATATTCACTCCCTGTACTTGCTTCAAGACTCCCAGCATCTGTCCTCACATAAGGTCCCTCAGTCGAGCAGTGAATTTCAAGCACGGATGCAACCACAAAGACCAGGGAGGTTTTCAAATGGTTCACAAAGAAAAGCAACAATTGGTAGATGGGTGAAAATAAAAAAAGCTGACATTGAATATAATTTTGAGCATGGTGCACTTTGTTTGGTGTATCAATAAACCCAGTCACTACAAAGATAAATGCGCCCTTCCTAACTCAGTTGCCGGAGAGGAAGGAAACCGAGTTTAATAGGAGTATATTCCAAATCATGCATCCTGTTTGCAATAAGGCTCTAAAGTAAAACTACAAAAAATATGGCAAAGAAATGTACTTTATTTCCAAAATACAGAGCGTTATGTTTGGGGCAAATCCAGCACAACACATCACATCATGTTATACGTATGCTTGTCAATCGGCAAGGACTAGGGGTTAATTATGATAAAAATAAACGGAATAGAGCTAAGCACAGGCAAAACCCTAGAGGAACTTGGTTCAGTCTACTTTCCAACAGACACTGGGAGACAAATTATTGACATGAAAATGGCTGTCTGGCAATGATCAACAACCAATTTGACAGAAGGTTAAGAATTATTTTAAGAATAAAGATCAAATATTGTACAATCCAGGTGTGGAAAGCTCTTAGAGACTTCTAATAAAGACTCACAGCTGTAAGTGCTACCAAATGTGATTCTAACATATTAGTGTTTTCATTTCCATTATTTTTTTAAATGTTAAAAGGCTTCTTTCACTTTGACATTAGAATATTTTGTGTAGATCATTGACAAAAAAAGCACAATTAAATCGATTTTAATTCCACTTTGTAACACAACAACATGTGTAAAAAGTCAAAAGAGTTGTGAATACTTTCTGAAAGCACTGTAGATGTGTCTTCTCTCAAATAATCAGAAATAAAGGGGAGAGAATTCACTGTCAACATTTCAATAATGGGGTTTAAGTGTTAGTGAGGCTTTTAAAACAATTCCATATGTCATTTTAGGATCTCCCTACCCCTCCCCCATTATATTTTTAAGAATTAGAGACGCTTTCTGATCTAATATTCTCCTGGTAGGTGCAGAGGATGTATAATTCAATAATTCATACATACAGATGGCATGATTATTATTGCAGTCTTAATCTAAATGGCAACAAGCTTTGCCCTCAACTTCTGTTACGTCAGCGCCGCTCTACTCCCCTCTGTTGTTGCAGACGGGCAGAAATCGCTCGAAGCTTTTTCTATTCAGCTCCGAAATCCAGCGAGTGTCCAGCCATGCCAAAACGAATACTTCCCCTGTCAACTCTGTGAAGCGTAGTGATACTGGCACAGCGTTAAGCGCCCCAAGGTGAACTAAGCTTAAGGTTACAACACATTTGTTGTTTTCATATTTTTTTAAAAATATTCCTTGAATAGAGTGATTCGTTTTTGGAGCACTTGCTTTTTCTGCATTGAATTTGAGCGCAATCACAACCTTTCACCATTACTTCCCAAAGCAAAACAGACTTTTTAGCGCTTGCTTCTCGGACTCTCCAGAGGAAGCGTGTTGTTGCTGCTGTGGTTGGCATCGTCATGGTGTTAGCACTTATTATAGCGATACCGCTGCTGGTCCAAGCATCCAAGACGGACGCACACTACGAGATGATGGGCACCTGTAGGATGATATGTGATCCATACAACCCCAAACCCAGCGCCAATGCTCTGGAAGTCATGCAGGACCTGAGCGCCATCCCATCCCCGGCGTTCTCGCATGGGACTAAAGGCGATCCGGGTCGTCCGGGGAAGCCAGGACCGAGAGGTCCGCCAGGCGAACCGGGTCCTCCCGGTCCAAGAGGACCGCCGGGGGACAGGGGGAACTCGGGGAAACCGGGTTATCCCGGCCTTACCACGGGGGAGACGGCTAAAGGGACCGTGAGTAGCGCTAGGACCGAAAATGGCGAGGACCGAGACTCCGCAATTGGCGGCACAAAAATCGCATTTTACGTGGGTCTGAAAAACCCCCACGAAGGATACGAGGTGCTAAGGTTCGACGACGTGGTGACAAACCTGGGGAACCATTACGACCCGTCTACCGGCAAGTTCACGTGTGACGTGTCCGGGATCTACTACTTTACATACCATGTGTTAATGCGTGGAGGCGACGGGACCAGTATGTGGGCAGATTTGTGCAAAAACGGTCAGGTAGGCTATACCTTATATTACGCAATTATATTTCCTCGTATGCAAAGTCAGCATGATATGCTATACACTTCTGTAATTGAAGGAGAACGGCCGCATTCACTGTGCATTGATCCAGATTGATATTGGAGAGTTTTTACGCGCAGAAAGCGCTTGTCTCTCTAAAACGGCATCTACTCCGTGCACTTAATCTCACTCAGTGAGTTCAGTCAGTGAATGAAGAGGCTTGGGCCACTTCATTCACCAGCAAGGACAAACGAATCGCTTCGTGGTGTTTACAAGACCATTGTCGTCTACTGTAGCGGTTAGCCCTACCCTGGTCAAACCATCTGGAGCCGTTTGAGCTGTCTAGCCTATGCACATTGCCAACATAAACAAACAAGACGTCCTTTATTAGTTTGGTAGGTTCAAAGTGGAGAATCTATAATGTTTCAACATTGGGTCAAGGGTGGACACGAGTTAGTCAATAGCATAATAATTCATGTTGCAAAGTCCTTCACTACTCTAATGCATCTTATCCGCAGGTCCGCGCCAGTGCAATAGCCCAAGACGCAGACCAGAACTATGACTACGCCAGCAACAGTGTAGTGCTTCATCTAGACTCCGGGGACGAGATCTACATCAAGCTGGACGGAGGCAAGGCGCATGGGGGAAACAACAACAAGTACAGCACGTTTTCCGGTTTCATTTTGTATCCGGACTAAACCTAGACATACAGGGATGTGAACTCTACTATAATTATTAGACTCTATCATACCTAGAGCAAGTTGCCCGTTGTCCGGGCGCCCCTGTAAGCGGTTGTGCGTCATTTGTTTGTATATTTGTGGGGTTTGGGGAGCCAAGACATGCCATTCACCCGTATACAGAAGACATTTCCGTGTGATGTGGTATATTTTGCTTGAAAATCTGTCTGTTTCCACTCAAGATATATAGCCTATTAAAATATATACGTATAAAAAATAAGCAACAAAGATGGAAGTAAGGAGTCAGACGTCATATTTATTGTTCCACCAAGGTCCGTATGTTACAAAAATGTTTTATGTCATATAGTAGCTTATTCCAGTACACTACGTCCATTGAATATAAGTATTTCAATAAATTATGTTTTCTATTATGTCAGTTTATTTGTGGAATTTGTTGTCATGTTTAAGATCACATTCATCCTTCAAATAGATTGTAGATTATAGATATCATTTTAACCATAAATTAACCACCCTCCCAATAGATTTAGCCTAGAATGTGTGGCCTAATACATGTTTTTAATGGAGTGTTAGCTAAGAATGCCATTGCGCTGCGTTTTTGTCTGACTCTGTCTGGAGCTGTCATCCACTCCACATTATAACTACAAATAGGCTGTCCCTAGGCGGGGGAATCTGTATTCTTGTCTCACGCCTCCAGTCTCCATCCAGGGGTGTCACTGCCGGTGTCACTGTCAGTGTTTGTGGTGGGGACGGTTGGAGATGGATGTCCTACGGGGCACAGACTAAGGCCTGCATGGCTTAATTTACCTCGACACTGATCTATTCACGCCCAATTAATATTGGAGGGACGTGGGTCTTAGCACCTCATGTCCTACGAAGATGTCTGGGACAACAGTAGCAATCATACTCCACTATGCTACCCATCCATATACTGAACAGGTAGCACAACAGACCTGTTGGCTTATGATAATTCGCCTGCATGCTAATCCTGTATTAAGATCTTTAAAGCATGCCCCCTCACAACCACTGGGTAAACATGTGTTATTCATCAAGCACATGTTTTTATTTTCTGCTTGCACTTGGCTTTGAATGCCGTTATTGTTTGCACAAATACATTTGAATATGTTTGAGTGTTTTTTCGAAGGTTGGCATTTATTGTCATGAATCTTGCCCTGGAGGCAGCTCTGCAGGGTGGTCGAAAGGTGGCGCAGCCACAAAGTCATAAAATCTCATGTTAAATCTAACCCTAACCTTAACCCTAACCTTAATCAGACTCCTAACCCTAATGCCTGAACCTAATGCCTAACCCCAACCTTAAATGAAGACCAAAAAGCACAATTTTGTTTTCATGAATTTTTACGACAAAGCCATCTTTGACTTCGCAGCTAGCTGTACCATCTAGCAGAAATCGCTCAGTTCTTCCCCAAGGGCAAGATTCATGGCAATAAACGTCAACCTGCATGTTTTTCACGTGTCTTGGTAGAAGGCTGATTAGCTGATTAAGATCCACAGGTTAACATTTAGTTAATGATGTCATTCTTCTTCCTCGAAATAATGCACACGCATCTAAATAACCTTTTATACGGATTTCCTAAGTCAAGCTGTTGGTTGCATTTGCTAAAGTTGCTGCGCTGCAGAGGGTTTAAGCACCGTGGACAGCAACCGCCGCCGGACAAGTGGTTTCAGCACCATGGACAGCGCAGGTTAGGCAAAGACTGTGAATCCCAAACCACCCTCTCGCCCCTACCAACTCGCTCGGAGGGTCCTCCTTTGTCATTGTTGCTGATGAAACTCCGAGGGTGACTTCCAGAGAGTGGCGATGGGATCAATGAACCCATCAACTTCGGGACACCCTCGCCGGGGCAGCAGGTAGCCTGGCTGGTAGGAGCGTTGGGACGATAACCGAAAGGTTGCTGGATCGAATCTCCGAGTTGACAATGTAAAAATAGGTTGTTCTCCCCCTGAGAAAGACAGTTAACCAGCTATTCCCCGGGCGCCGGAGACGTGATTGGCGAATAAGGCAGCTCTGCGGATGACACATTTTAATTGTACAACTGACTAGGTTTTGACTTGAATGATACAATTCATGTTCCACTTTTAAATAATAAAATGAGCATGATATTCAAATGAACAAATATAAACCTCAGTACGTGTAATTTTTATGTGGGAGGTATTTAATCTGTTACATGTGCCAAGTCTCGAAATCAGACTTAAACAAATGCACGTGTAATTAGCCACGCCTCTCCGTGATTTTGTATGAGTTTGTCCAAACTCCAAACATATCACAGTGGGTCTCGGGATAGCACTTCGCTCTGAAACCTGCATCTTTCCTGGCTCCGTCGAAGTGGCTATCTGAGGGTTTAATTAGCTCCGACAGCTTCAATAATTTTCACTCCCTGAGGTTTGGGACACTTTTTCAAATGCTGGAGGCGCGTGAGAAAGCACAAATGGCGGGGCGTGGCGAAGGGGGGGTTGGATTCAACAGAAACATTTCCCCCTATGCCCCCTACGCAATGTGAGCTTTAGACGGGGTGACTCATAAAGGCGTCTGCATACTATGGAGCCAGATAGCTGCCAAAAGTTTGAAATTATGTACATAAACAACTATTGATTTAGAACCACAGAGAGTTACAGGAGCTGTCCCCACTATTCCAGCACCATTTCAACATCATCAAACCACCTATGCCTAGTCTAATACAGTGACAACTAAAATATAGGCTATCATTGGACAGGAAAGTGCACAATGCTCGCTCACCAGTAAAAATGCATCGTTTTATTAGACACGTTTAAAAGATTGACATGCAAATGTCAATATTTTAAGCTTCTCTAATAAAACTACACTGGTGAGCGAGCATTGCGCACATTCCTGTCCAATGATGTCTACACATGCTTAGGTTGCACCTCTACTCACATTGCTTGAGCACCTTCTACTTCTTCCCAACTAAAAGATACAAACAATTATTTAATCCAATCAAGGTAAGCTAAACATGATGTGGCTGTCCATGTTTCTGATTTCTGTGCTTGCATTCATGCAAGTAGAAAAAACATGTTGACTCACCCTACTTGATAAGAAAGCCAATGCCATCATCCTCTTTCATGTTGACTAAACAGTATATCACTCTGTCGTACAGTACACACTTTTATTTTTTGATGTCCTGGGCTACCTGGCTAAAGTGCTTGCTCACTAGCCTAACTTCCTTTCTATGGGGACATTAACTAGTTAACATTAGCCTTCTATATCTAGCTACATACTGAACTTCCATCTTCTCAGGCCAGGGGCACAATGTAGGAATTTATGGTTGGATCAGAATCAATTATAATTATTGGCCAGTACAGTGAAGTAAAACCACAAGTCCAAATCCCTATCTCAATCCATGGCTTATTTAGGAAAGGGTCAATTTTAGTTAGCGAGCCACCTGACAACAACACAACAAGATCCAACAATTGAAGTTGTGTCTGTCAATGACATATTGCTCTCATTCGATGTAGTTAGAGAGAAACCAAATCCAAACGGGCTTCCCTTGACCATTTTTTTGGTGCGCACGGACCATTCGCAGTTGAGCTCGCTCAATTTAGCTCAATGCAGATGAGCTTTTATTTTATACAAAAAAATCAAGGGTGGCCAAGTGCTCGCTGGCTTCCTTCCCTTGCATTCAATGCTACAGGTGGCAAGTCATACTCTTGACCAGATAGACGGCCTACACATACAGAGACAAGGGGGTGATGTTTCGCTCACTCGGATGGCTTCCTCTGGGGAGATACATTCAACCTCTTGCTAATTGAAGGAACATTCTGAAACACAGAGAGACGTAAGATACATTCATTTATATTTTTTTCTTTTTTTCTTGGTAATTTTGGTTTCTCTTGACAGCCATGAAAACATGCTCCTACTTTTAGCCCGCAGTCCCTGCAGATATAACCATGAGGTGGGCGGGTTTAGGGTCATGAAATATTTATATCTAGGCTGATATAGGCTACATTGAGGTTTTCTTTAATTATTTTTAGTCTATCTGGCATTAGTGCGTAAACCTAATCTCTAGGGCCTAACTTTATGGGGGCCAAATATCCTACGCACCAATCGCCAAATGCTTTTGGGAATGGGCAGAAAAAGTTCATGTCGATCCACTGAGGCAAAAAGGACAATGTCAGAATTTAATTCAGTAAGAGAAAAGCTGCAAAATGGAGAGTTGAAAACAAAGAGAATGGAAGGGCCAGAAAAGTAATGTTTGGGAAAGATTTTGTGAAGTGGTAAAAGAGGATGATGCATATGGTATGTGTGATGATTGTGAAGTGGTAAAAGAGGATGAATCCTATGGTATGTGTGATGATTGTGAAGTGGTAAAAGAGGATGAATCCTATGGTATGTGTGATGATTGTGAAGTGGTAAAAGAGGATGAATCCTATGGTATGTGTGATGATTGTGAAGTGGTAAAAGAGGATGAATCCTATGGTATGTGTGATGATTGTGAAGTGGTAAAAGAGGATGAATCCTATGGTATGTGTGATGATTGTGAAGTGGTAAAAGAGGATGAATCCTATGGTATGTGTGATGATTGTGAAGTGGTAAAAGAGGATGAATCCTATGGTATGTGTGATGATTGTGAAGTGGTAAAAGAGGATGATGCATATGGTATGTGTGATGATTGTGAAGTGGTAAAAGAGGATGAATCCTATGGTATGTGTGATGATTGTGAAGTGCTATACAAATTCGACAGTCACAAGATGGGGCCTTCTGCCGTGTTCACCTGCTAGTCGGAACTAGGCAGCTCGGAAAATCCCGACTTGATAACTGGTTGTTGTTAAACACGTGCAGCGTTTAAGAATCAGCAAGTCGGACATTTCTGAGTTTCCTAGTTCCAACTAGCATGTGAACACGACCTTAAAATAGGCCTATGACACATCAAGGGAACTGAAGCCTCCTGTTCAGATGGGTTAAATGGAAACTGAAATCTCGACACTGACTTTAATCTAAAATCTTATTGCAGAGACAACAGAGAAAACTTTACAGAAGTCAACTAGATTGAGGCATTCATTCTATGATTTATGACTGGTGAGCAAGGGTTTATTTAGTCATCTGGGGCAAGATATTGTATAATGACAGAAGAGAAGCTGCGTGTATTTAATTTTAAACAAGTTGACCAAGAAATAGCCTACCAAAATGTTGCAATTATAAGCAGAAACATACACCCCCTGTCAAAAAATATTTCTGCCTTCTCTGTAGCCTACAAGGCATTCTATATTAGCTGACCTGCACACCACTAGTGAGCTTGTCTCTGCCCTGAAAGATAATTGAAGTAGGAAACTGACAACTAGCTGAATTTATTCAAGGAAACAACAAAACAAGTTTCTTTTCTTGTTTTTATGATGGAGAACAGTTGGGAAAAGAGAAGTTGGGGGAGTTAATAGGAACTGAGAGAGTAAAATTGCTGAGTAGTCCAGTTCTCTGATGTATACCGTGGGCCACATTATACTACTGTACATGTAGGTGTCAGCATCATCATACAGGGGTAAATGAACTGGTATGACACAACTAAAATGTGACTAAAATCTGACAAAAAGAAAAGTGTGTGTGCTGATAGAAGTAGCCTACACATCAACTACTGGCCACTGTGTGTAACATCAACCACGTGACAGGTCTGGGAAGGTTGGAGTCACCACAGAGCTGCATTGTGGGAACTCACCATCTGTTTCTTGACTTCTAGAGAGGGACTGGTCACGTAATAATCCAAATAAGTTTATTAGCCATTCCAGAGAATGGTGGGGATTTTCACCCATTATGTTTAAGTAGGAGAGAGAGAGAGAGACCCTTGACCTCACCAGTTGCACTAGCTCATCTCTAGATTGCGATATGGAGGTTTACTTTGAACTCAAGGTCAAAGCAAGGGTTCTCCAATGCCTCCATCACAAATAAACAGTGGTCTCAATTCTCTCCCAATAACCATCAACTTGTGACAGACACATATGTTTACTGCTGTCCCTCCCCTATGGTTGAAGCTTGCCCCCTAAATTAAAGGCAACAGGTTTTATACCCTGGCGTAAAAAAATGAACACAGTGGGAAATTATATAACACTTCATTCAACACTCCCTGTCTATTTGGATGGTCTCTCTCTCTCTCCAGAGAGACAAGAGGCAGGTGTGCTTTATGTCCCTCACTGACACCTGACACACACTCTGACAGACACTAGATTCCCTCTGCACCACCGCTAATAAAACCACAAGACGTTTTCTGTTTCTCCAGGAAACAAATGGAGGAGGACGAGGCCTTCGGTTAGTGTTTAGCATCCCACACTAACTTCTTCTGACAAGAGGAGTCACTTTGAAATAGTTTTTTTAGTCCAGGAAGATCTTTGAAAACTAAAGGGGAAGAAACAACAAAGGCAAAGGCACTTAAGGAAACATATTGTCCCAATTGTACCCATATGAGCTGAGAGGTGTTGGCTTGGGTTGCCCATTACGGTGTTACTATAGTGTTCCCCTCTTGATTCTCCCCGGTACTGTCTCCATAGGGGAAAATGAGGTCAGTCCAATCAGGAATGCTACACAGACACAGCTTGTTTGTTCGGTGTCACTGAATGACTAACCCATGAGATAATAGTGTAGGGTAACATCCCGGGCACAGTCAGCACAGGAACGCACACGCTCCCTAAAAATGTCACTTTCCATTGGCCAGTATGGGGGAGATCTGTAAGAGATGAGCAGAGAGAGAAGATTCATCGTCTGGGCTGGAGAGCAGCCTGTAGAGGGACAATGACACACAATCAGGCTGGGGGATGGAGGCTGGGAGATGGAGGCTGGGAGATGGAGGGTGAGGGATGGAGGCTGGGAGATGGAGTCTGGGAGATGGAGGGTGAGGGACGGAGGCTGGGAGATGGAGTCTAGGAGATGGAGGCTGGGAGATGGATGGGTGAGGGATGGAGGCTGTGAGATGGAGGCTGGGAGATGGAAGGTGAGGGTGTTGGATGGAAGCTGGGAGATGGAGACTGGGAGATGGAGGCTGGGAGATGGAGGGTGAGCGATGGAGGCTGGGAGATGGAGGCTGGGAGATGGAGGGTGAGGGATGGAGGCTGAGAGATGGAGGCTGGGAGATGGCGGCTGGGAGATGGAGGGTGAGGGATGGAGGTGGGAGATGGAGGCTGGGAGATGGAGGCTGGGAGATGGAGGCTGAGGGATGGAGGCTGGGAGATGGAGGCTGGGGGATGGAGGCTGGGAGATGGAGGCTGGGAGATGGAGGCTGGGAGATGGAGGGTGAGGGATGGAGGCTGGGAGATGGAGCCTGGAAGATGGAGGCTGGGAGATGGAGGGTAGGAGATGGAGGGTGAGGGATGGAGGCTGGGGAGATGGAGGGATGGTGGAAGGGGCTGGAAGATGGAGCTGGAGGTTGGGGCTAGGGCTGGATAGGGCTGTGGGGATTGGAGGCTAGGGGATAGGGCCCTAGCCTATCCCCTAGCCTCCAGATGGGGCTGGAGGGATGGAGAATAGGACCAGGGGATGGAGGTTGGGCAGGGGGCCGGGGGCTTGGGGGTGTGGGGGATGGAGGTGTTAAATGGGATGGGACAGGGATCGGGCTGGCTTGTGGAGGTGTTATATGGGATGGAATGGGACATGTTCCGGGCTGGGGGCTGGGGGATGGGGCTAGTTTGTGGAGGTGTTATATGGATGGGACAGGCTGTATGAAATACTGGAAAGTGCTTAGGTTACTGTTCTGGAATCAGCAACATATGTTTTCAAGGAACAGAGAACCTCAGGAAATGGTGGAGGAGACTTGGGATGTAATCAGAAAATAACCTAGAGTTGAGGTTGTTCTCCTCTAGAAGGTTACACATCCCAGCAAGACCCCGTCATAAGATGGTAGCCTATGCTATATGAGATCCAAATACCTATCGCTTTTAGAAGGCGACCTCATCATGGCATTCAATGAACAGAAATCTCTGTCTCAATCCCTGGGCCCTTTATGGCATTAAAGAAAATGGAAAACATCCTTGTTGACACACCCGCTCAGAGAATGGAGATATAAGTCCTGTGGCACTTAGCCAAAATCCAAATCCTAAAGGAAAAGTTTTGGCTGAACAGTAAACGGTGGGAGTTGGTCTCTTTACATTCTAGGCAAGTCAAGCTTCCCATTTCCTTGTCTGACCTTATCAGGCAACAGGCTCTTTTCATATGCGCATCATCTTAAAACACGACAGAAATCAGCTTCCCTGCTCTTGTCAGAGAGCTGATAAATAATGGAAAGAGTAAGAATGGGCTCAAGGGAACATAGTCAAGGTGCACAGCTTCAACAAGGCAGTTTAAACGCAAAAATGGGTGAGGTGGAAGGTGTGTACGTACGTGTGTGTGTGTACAGTTTTGTGTGTAAATGTATGCATGCACGATATTGTAGATTAGGATGATCTCAAATAAAAATGTGCCATTCATTGGTTCCGTCTGACAGGATATCATAGTACACTGTGTATCTGTGGAAACACTAATCTTGTTTTCTCTGGTGAACAATTAGCATAATGAGTTGTTTGATTGGCGTAACTATGGGCAGCCTCAGCTCCATCCTAGTGGAAGGGTCAGGAGGGTACTAAACACTTAGAGAGGGACCTTTACCCATGACTCATACACTATCAGGAGCCTCCACTATGGAATTCTAGGAGTGTCATGTCATACTTAGGGTTCGTCAGGGCCCATTTAGACATTACATTCTGCAGAGCTGTCACGTTCTGACCTTAGTTCTTTTATTTAGGTCTTTGTTTTAGTATGGTCAGGGCGTGAGTTGGCTGGGTTGTCTATGTTCTGTTTTCTATGTTGTGTTTGCGTTTGGCCTGGTATGGTTCTCAATCAGAGGCAGGTGTCGTTAGTTGTCTCTGAGAATCATACTTAGGTAGCCTTTTCCCACTTGTGTTTTGTGGGTGTTTATTTTATGTATCCTGTGTTAGTGGTTTCACCATACGGGACTGTTTCGGTTGTTTGTTTGTACTTTTGTTATTTTGTTCAGTGTTCTGTTGATTTATTGAATATATCATTATGGACACTTACCACGCTGCACATTGGTCTGATCCTTGCTACTCCTCTGAAGAAGAGGAATACCGTTATAAGAGCTACATTTAAATACAAGACTTTTCTACTTTGTATAATAATGTCCGATTCATTTGAGACTGTAAATGAGAACTTAACTCCTAAAGGTAAAGATTGAATCCCTATCGACTCATGTCTGAGTGTGATGTTGATGTGTTTAGAGGCAGTCATTAGAGTGGATGTTTTGTGCTAGTGAGAGGCACAGAAGAATGGAGACTGCCTTGCTATGTGTTTGATATGAGTGTATTAGAGGCACACTGTCCCTAAAGCTCTGCAGCTGAGACCACAGTGATCGTCTGTTGGCCTGAGGAAGCGTTTATATTTAAACACAGCACCTCAGACACTAACAAGGCTCAGTGGTGTCAGCACACTGACACCATAGCACTGCTCAATACTGACACAATAATGACACAATACATACACAACACTGACACAATACATACACAACACTGACACAATACATACACAACACTGACACAATACCATTGCTAGAGACATCACACTACTGCTATACAATAATAACATGTAACTTACCTCTGTAGTTGGTTATATTCTGTAGTATGTGACTGCTTCATACAGACGATATGCTTCACAAAACTCCCCATTCTGTGTCTATGTTTGATGCATTAGCTGTTAAATCATTGTTAGTTTGATGTAATAGGCATGGTCTATATTGGTTCTAGGGAAACATGTTTCACTACAGATACTTCAGATATGTCAGATAGCATGACATGGTAGCTGTTTGAGTGTAGGGGGAGGCAGAAATGGGGCGATATAATCACAGAGAGAGAGAGCAAGAGAAAGAAGGAAAGAGAAGGAGAGAGAGAGGGCTAGAGAGGGTGAGAAAGGGAATGAGAGAGAGAGGGCAAAAGAGAGGGAGAGCTAGGGGGATGTTAGCTGAAGTCGCTTCACAACAAGTTGGTGTGACATTGATCTCCGTTTTCCCACTTAAAATAACATTGTGTTCACTCTCCTCTGGTGTGCCACCGATGCTTCCCATTTACATTAGACCAATTAAACCTGGATCCCAGTCGCAGTCCTGCATGTTGATATGGTTCAAGGTAGGAGTGGCCATACTGATTCTCAGAGCTACAAGGCCTGCATTCTCATATGAGAGAGCAACAATAAGAAGCATTATGAGTGAGAGGCTTACCTGCAAATAATGCTTTTTCAACTGGGTTCAAATTATTCAGAAGTCTGATAATGCTAAACTTATTTCTAGTTAAAGTAAAAGTTAGGTGCCGAATCTCAATGAGTGAGTTATGAAGTTATTTCCATTTGCTGTATGCCTCACTCATCCAGAAACGGAGTTTGTCTGATTATCTGATTGGTCACCAGTGCATTCCAGTGTAATGCATTAGCCACATTTTCGGAGGGAAAGAACAGAGAATGTCTCTTTAAGGTTTCTATACCAACGAACAGGTGTTCTCCCCTCCAACCATTGTTCATTCTCTGTAAAGCATGGTCTCATCTGTCTCTCTATTTAGCATGGTCTCTCTGTTTAGCATGGTCTCATCTGTCTCTCTGTTTAGCATGGTCTCTCTGTTTAGCATGGTCTCATCTGTCTCTCTGTTTAGCATGGTCTCATCTGTCTCTCTGTTTAGCATGGCCTCATCTGTCTCTCTGTTTAGCATGGTCTCATCTGTCTCTCTGTTTAGCATGGTCTCATCTGTCTCTCTGTTTAGCATGGTCTCATCTGTCTCTCTATTTA
>NW_027038650.1:0-34864 GCF_034236695.1 Oncorhynchus nerka
GCTAATGTTGCTATTTTGTATAAAGCCCCTGTAGATAACAGCCAGGATCCCACAGCTAGATAACTAAAAAACGAACTGGAATTCACTCTCCATGATCCCATACTGCCAGCGGAAGCCCATAGCCAAATGTTTCAGCTAACTCAGGTAGTCAAAGCTGGAATCAGTCAAAGCCAATCAGTCAGCCAATCAGAATCAGTCAGTCAGTCAGAGGTACCTACGTAAGCAGCAGTGTAGAGGGAGAGAGAGTCAGCCAGCCAGCCAGCCAGTCAGTCAGTCAGTCAGCCAGCCAGCCAGTCAGCCAGCCAGTCAGTCAGCCAGTCAGCCAGCCAGTCAGTCAGTCAGCCAGTCAGCCAGTCAGTCAGTCAGTCAGCCAGCCAGCCAGTCAGCCAGCCAGTCAGTCAGTCAGCCAGCCAGTCAGCCAGCCAGTCAGACAGCCAGCCAGCCAGTCAGCCAGCCAGCCAGTCAGTCAGTCAGCCAGCCAGCCAGTCAGTCAGCCAGTCAGTCAGTCAGTCAGTCAGCCAGCCAGCCAGTCAGACAGCCAGTCAGTCAGCCTGTCAGTCGGACAGTCAGTCGGACAGTCAGTCAGACAGCCAGCTCGGCGGTCAGCTCTGCTTCAGCTGGGACGGTCAGCCAGTCAGCCAGTCAGCCAGTCAGACAGCCTGGACAGCCAGCCAAGTTAGTCAGCCATACAGTCGGACAGCCAGACAGTCAGTCAGCCAGCCAGTCAGTCAGCCTGTCAGTCAGCCAGACAGTCAGAGGTACCTACGTAGGCAGCAGTGTAGAAGTCTCTGAAGAGGGTCTGTTTCCTGTGCAGCTGCTCCAGAGAATCCTCCAGCTCTCCGAGCGTTCTCAGACGACTCTCTCCAACCTCCTCAATCCAGTCACTCACCTGCACACACACACACACACACACACACTAATCCTTAGGAACGGGGTCATGAATAGAAGGTCAATATGTTACTATTCCATCTACTCCTCCAGGTCTCCGAGTCTCAGACGACTCTCTCCAACCTCCTCAATCCATTCACTCACCTGCACACACACACACACACACACACTAATCCTTAGGAACGGGGTCATGAATAGAAGGTCAATATGTTACTATTCCCTCTACTCCTCCAGGTCTCCAAGTCTCAGACGACCTCTCCTACCTCCTCAATCCAGCCACTCACCTGCACACACACACACACACACACACACACACACACACTAATCCTTAGGAACGGGGTCATGAATAGAAGGTCAATATGTTACTATTCCCTCTACTCCTCCAGGTCTCCGAGTCTCAGACGACTCTCTCCTACCTCCTCAATCCAGTCACTCACCTGCACACACACACACACACACACACACACACACACACACACACACACACACTAACTTCCTTAGGAACGGGGGTCATGAATAGAAGGTCACATGTTACTATTCCTCTACTTCCTCCAGGTCTCCTAGTCTCAGACGACTTCTCTCTTCCCTACTTTTTATTATGCACTGGTACACAGATTTAAAATATCTATCGATAACAAAAGTTTATTTTGGGACTGTTCTATGTCAGAAGATGTTGAGTCCCAGCCCCTATCCCCTAACACCCAGCCCTATACCCCATCTCTATACCCCATCCCTATAACCAGCCCTAACACCCAGCCCTAACACCCAGCCCCATACTCCCATCTCTATACCCCATCCCTATAACCAGCCCTAACACCCAGCCCTAACACCCAGCCCTATACCCCATCTCTAAGTACCCCATCCCTATAACCAGCCCTAACACCCAGCCCTAACACCCAGCCCTATACTCCCATCCCTATAACCAGCCCTAACACCCAGCCCTACCACCCAGCCCTATACCCCATCCCTATAAATGTAAATGTAATACCCCAGCCCTATACCCCAGCCCTATACCCAGCCCTAACACCCAGCCCTATACCCAGCCCTATACCCAGCCCTAACACCCAGCCCTATACCCCAGCCTCTAACACCCAGCCCTATACCCAGCTCCTATACCCCAGCCCTAACACCCCAGCCCTATACCCCAGCCCTATACCCCAGCCCTAACACCCAGCCCTAAACCCCAGCCCCTAACACCCAGCCCTATACCCCAGCCCTAACACCCAGCCCTATACCCCAGCCCTAACACCCAGCCCTAAACCCAGCCCTATACCCCAGCCCTATACCCAGCCCTAACACCCAGCCCTAACACCCAGCCCTAACACCCAGCCTATACCCCAGCCCTATATCCCAGCCCTATACTCCCAGCCCTATACCCCAGCTCCCTAACACCCAGCCCTATACCCTATACCCCAGCCCTATACCCCAGCCCTATACCCTAGCCCTATACCCCAGCCCTATACCCCAGTCCCAGCCCTAAACCCCAGCCCCATACCCCAGCCCTATACCCCATCCCTATAACCAGCCCTAACACCCAGCCCTATACCCCAGCCCTATACCCCAGCCCTAACACCCAACCCTATACCCCAGCCCTAACACCCAGCCCTAACACCCAGCCCTAACACTCAGCCCTATACCCCAGCCCTATACCCCAGCCCTAACACCCAGCCCTATACCCTAGCCCTAACACCCAGCCTATACCCCAGCCCTATACCCCAGCCCCTAACACCAGCCCTATACCCCAGCCCTAACACCCAACCCTATACCCCAGCCCTAACACCCAGCCCTATACCACAGCCCTATACCCCAGCCCTATACCTCAGCCCTATACCCCAGCCCTAACACCCAACCCTATACCCCAGCCCTATACCCCAGCCCTAACACCCAACCCTATACCCCAGCCCTAACACCCAGCTCTAACACCCAGCCCTAACACCCAGCCCTATACCTCAGCCCTATACCCCAGCCCTAACACCCAGCCCTAACACCCAGCCCTATACCCAGCCCTATACCTCAGCCCTAACACCCAGCCCTAACACCCAGCCCTAACACCCAGCCCTAACACCCAGCCCTATACCCCAGCCCTATATCCCAGCCCTATACCCCAGCCCTATACCCCAGCCCCTAACACCCAGCCCTATACCCTATACCCCAGCCCTATACCCCAGCCCTATACCCCTATACCCCAGCCCTATACCCCAGTCCCAGCCCTAAACCCCAGCCCCATACCCCAGCCCTATGCCCCCCATCCCTATAACCAGCCCTAACACCCAGCCCTATACCCCAGCCCTATACCCCAGCCCTAACACCCAACCCTATACCCCAGCCCTAACACCCAGCCCTAACACCCAGCCCTAACACTCAGCCCTATACCCCAGCCCTATACCCCAGCCCTAACACCCAGCCCTATACCCTAGCCCTAACACCCAGCCCTATACCCCAGCCCTATACCCCAGCCCTAACACCCAGCCCTATACCCCAGCCCTAACACCCAACCCTATACCCCAGCCCTAACACCCAGCCCTATACCACAGCCCTATACCCCCAGCCTATACCTCAGCCCTATACCCCAGCCCTAACACCCAACCCTATACCCCAGCCCTATACCCCAGCCTAACACCCAACCCTATACCCCAGCCCTAACACCCAGCTCTAACACCCAGCCCTAACACCCAGCCCTATACCTCAGCCCTATACCCCAGCCCTAACACCCAGCCCTAACACCCAGCCCTATACCCAGCCCTATACCTCAGCCCTAACACCCAGCCCTATACCCCAGCCCTAACACCCAGCCCTATACCCAGCCCTATACCCCAGCCCTAACACCCAGCCCTATACCCCAGACCTATACCCCAGCCCTAAACCCCAGCCCCTAACACCCAGCCCTATACCCCAGCCCTATACCCCAGCCCTATACCCCAGCCTAACACCCAGCTCCTAAACCCCAGCCTCCTCCTATACCCCAGCCCTAACACCCAGCCCTATACCCCAGCCCTAACACCAGCCCTATACCCCAGCCCTAACACCCAGCCCTATACCCCAGCCCTAACACCCAGCCCTAACACCTGACCCTATACCCAGCCCTAAACTCCCAGCCCTATACCCCAGCCCTAACACCCAGCCCTATACCCCATCCCTATACCCTAGCCCTATACCCAGCCCTATACCCAGCCCTATACCCAGCCCTAACACCCAGCCCTAACACCCAGCCCTAACACCCAGCCCTATACCCAGCCCTAACACCCAGCCCTATACCCCAGCCCTATACCCTAGCCCTATACCCAGCCCTATACCCAGCCCTATACCCAGCCCTATACCCAGCCCTAACACCCAACCCTATACCCCAGCCCTATACCCCAGCCCTATACCCAGCCCTAACACCCAGCCCTATACTCCCAGCCCTATACCCCAGCCCTATACCCCAGCCCTAACACCCAGCCCTATACCCCAGCCCTAACACCCAGCCCTATACCCCAGCCCTAACACCCAGCCTATACCCAGCCCTAACACCCAGCCCTAACACCCAGCCCTATACCCCAGCCCTATACCCTATACCCCAGCCCTATACCACAGCCATATACCCCAGCCCTAACACCCAGCCCTATACCCCAGCCCTAACACCCAGCCCTATACCCCCAGCCCTATACCCTATACCACAGCCATATACCCCAGCCCCTAACACCCAGCCCTATACCCCCAGCCCTAACACCCAGCCCTATACCCCAGCCCCTAACACCCAGCCCTATACCCCAGCCCCTAACACCCAGCCCTATACCCCAGCCCTATACCCCAGCCCCTAACACCCAGCCCTATACCCCAGCCCTAACACCCAGCCCTATACCCCAGCCCTATACCCCAGCCCTAACACCCAGCCATATACCCCAGCCCCTAACACCCAGCCCTATACCCCAGCCCTAACACCCAGCCCTATACCCCAGCCCTATACCCAGCCCTATACCCCAGCCCTAACACCCAGCCCTATACCCAGCCCTATACCCAGCCCTAACACCCAGCCCTATACCCCAGCCCTATACCCAGCCCTAACACCCAGCCCTAACACCCAGCCCTATACCCAGCCCTATACCCCAGCCCTATACCCTATACCCCAGCCCTATACCACAGCCATATACCCCAGCCCCTAACACCCAGCCCTATACCCCAGCCCTAACACCCAGCCCTATACCCCAGCCCTATACCCTATACCCCAGCCCTATACCACAGCCATATACCCCAGCCCCTAACACCCAGCCCTATACCCCAGCCCTATACCCTATACCACAGCCATATACCCCAGCCCCTAACACCCAGCCCTATACCCCAGCCCTAACACCCAGCCCTAACACCCAGCCCTATACCCCAGCCCCTAACACTCCAGCCCTATACCCCAGCCCTATACCCCAGCACTAACACCCAGCCCTATACCCCAGCCCTAACACCCAGCCCCTAACACCCAGCCCTATACCCCAGCCCTATACCCCAGCCCCTAACACCCAGCCCTATACCCCAGCACTAACACCCAGCCTAACACCCAGCCCTATACCCCAGCCCTAACACCCAGCCCTATGCCCCAGCACTATACCCCAGCCCCTAATACCCAGCCCTATACCCCAGCACTAACACCCAGCCCTATACCCCAGCACTAACACCCAGCCCTAACACCCAGCCCTAACACCCAGCCCTAACACCCAGCCCTATACCCCAGCCCTATACCCCAGCCCTATACCCCAGCACTAACACCCAGCCCTATACCCCAGCACTAACACCCAGCCCTATACCCCAGCACTAACACCCAGCCCTAACACCCAGCCATATACCCCAGCCCCTAACACCCAGCCCTATACCCTAGCCCTATACCCCAGCCCCTAACACCCAGCCCTATACCCCAGCCATATACCCCAGCCCCTAACACCCAGCCCTATACCCCAGCCCTAACACCCAGCCCTATACCTCAGCCCTATACCCCAGCCCTAACACCCAGCCCTATACCCGAGCACTAACCCTAGCCCTATACCCCAGCCCTATACCCCAGCCCTATACCCCAGTCCTATACCCCAGCCCTATACCCCAGTCCTATACCCCAGCCCTATACCACAGTCCTATACCCCAGTCCTATACCCCAGTCCTATACCACAGTCCTATACCCCAACCCTATACCCAGCCCTATACCCCAGCACTAACACCCAGCCCCTCTCACCTCCTTGAATCCCTGCTCCAGACTCTTGAACTCCATGATAAAGTCCAGTTCCTGAGTGCGTTGGTTGGACAGCATCACCAGCTTGTGAACCAGCTCGTCCACCTGATCGTACAGACCAGCCACAACCTCTACGGCATCTCTGGAGGGACACACAGAGAGAGAGACAGTCCTTTAGACTTCCCGCAGGACAGTTAGAGGCAGGCTCCTTTAGACTTCTCTACGGCATCTCTGGAGGGACACACAGAGAGAGAGACAGTCCTTTAGACTTCTCTACGGCATCTCTGGAGGGACACACAGAGAGAGAGACAGTCCTTTAGACTTCCAGCAGGACAGATAGAGGCAGGCTCCTTTAGAAGACAGTACAGTAGTTCCTCAGTCCAATACAACTTCCTTGCACAGTAGAAACAAGACACTTTCAGCTAGGAGAGACTCTCTTGACTTAGACGACAGCTAGGAAAGAGTCTCTTGACTCAGACGACAGCTAGGAAAGACTCTCTTGACTCAGACGACAGCTAGGATAGACTCTCTTGACTCAGACTACAGCTAGGAAAGACTCTCTTGACTCAGACGACAGCTAGGAGAGACTCCCTTGACTCATACGACAGCTAGGAAAGACTCTCTTGACTCAGACGACGGCTAGGATAGACTCTCTTGACTCAGACGACAGCTAGGATAGACTCTCTTGACTCAGACGACAGCTAGGAAAGACTCTCTTGACTCAGACGACAGCTAGGATAGACTCTCTTGACTCAGACGACAGCTAGAAAAGAGTCTCTTGACTCAGACGACAGCTAGGAAAGACGCTCTTGACTCAGACGACAGCTAGGATAGACTCTCTTAAACTCAGACGACAGCTAGAAAAGACTCTCTTGACTCAGACGACAGCTAGGAAAGACGCTCTTGACTCAGACGACAGCTAGGATAGACTCTCTTAAACTCAGACGACAGCTAGAAAAGAGTCTCTTGACTCAGACGACAGCTAGGAAAGGCTCTTGACTCAGACGACAGCTAGGATAGACTCTCTTGACTCAGACGACAGCTAGGAAAGACGCTCTTGACTCAGACGACAGCTAGGATAGACTCTCTTGACTCAGATGACAGCTAGGAGAGACTCCCTTGACTCAGACGACAGCTAGGAAAGACTCTCTTGACTCAGACGACAGCTAGGATAGACTCTCTTGACTCAGATGACAGCTAGGATAGACTCTCTTAAACTCAGACGACTATCTTTCACCAAAATCAAACTTCTGATTTTGAACTGTAGAAGAAAGATGTGATTGTATTGTTGACCGTTCCTCTCTGAAGAAAAGTAAATATTCCCCCCTCGTGTGCTGTCTTTAGTTGATGCTAGTCAGAGCCGGTCTGTGGTACTACTGTACACTGTGGTCATCACTGACATGGACTGACAGAGCAGGCTGACATCTCATTGGATCACCAGTTGAATTGATTGACATGGGGTGGATGTGTTGATTGAGTTGAGGAATGAGAGATAGAGATTTGATTGGATGAGCTGGTTTGAGTGACAGAGCAGAGTGTGTGTGTGTGTGTGTGTGTGTACTCTATCTGCTTCCTTGTCCGTTGTGTGTGTGTGCGTGTGTGTCTGTGTGTGTGTCTGTGTGTGTGTGTGTGTGCGTCTGTGTGTGTGTGTGTGTGCGTGCGTCTTTGTGTGTGTGTCTGTGTGTGTGTGTGTGTGTGTGCGTGTGTGTGTGTCTGTGTGTGTGTCTGTGTGTGTGTGTGTGTGTGCGTGTGTGTGTGTGTGTGTGTGTGTGTGTGTGTGTGTGTCTGTGTGTGTGTGTGTGTGTGCGTGCGTGCGTGCGTGCGTGTGTGTGTATCTGTCGTTAGGAAGCATTAGCTCAGGGCTCCAGCAGCAGACACTGACTGAGTACATTGTGAGGGAAGCCTGGGATGAAGCCCGGGTCGATGACTACAACATGACATCATAGCCCCTAGCCAGCTCTACTGTAGTCCAGTATTACAGTACACTGCATTGTCCTCACGTTATACTGTACAGCCATACTCTGTTTCCCCTACAGTTAGACCAACACACACACACACAACAGTTAGACCAACACACACACACACAACAGTTAGACCAACTCACACACACAGAACAGTTAGACCAACACACACACACACAACAGTTAGACCAACACACACACACACAGAACAGTTAGACCAACACACACACACACACAACAGTTAGACCAACACACACACACACAACAGTTAGACCAACACACACACACAACAGTTAGACCAACACACACACACAACAGTTAGACCAACTCACACACAACAGTTAGCCCAACTCACACACAACAGTTAGCCCAACACAGACACACAACAGTTAGCCCAACACACACACACAACAGTTAGCCCAACTCACACACAACAGTTAGCCCAACTCACACACAACAGTTAGCCCAACACAGACACAGAACAGTTAGACCAACACACACAGACACAACAGTTAGCCCAACTCACACACAACAGTTAGCCCAACTCACACACAACAGTTAGCCCAACTCACACACAACAGTTAGCCCAATGTGTCATTGTGATGACCTGACCTTTGTCTGAAACATTTAAACATCTTTGTAGAACATAAAGATCAGCAGGGTGATTCTATTGGAGAACCTCCTTTTAACTGAGGACAATCAGAACGGACCGTCACACACTCTGCAGGTAGACTAGTGGTTAGAGGGGAGGGGTGGAGGGACAGCAGGTAGACTAGTGGTTAGAGGGGAGGGGTGGAGGGACAGCAGGTAGACTAGTGGTTAGAGGGGAGGGGTGGCAGGTAGACTAGTGGTTAGAATGGAGGGGCGGCAGGTAAACTAGTGGTTAGAGTGGAGGGGTGGAGGGGCGGCAGGTAGACTAGTGGTTAGAGGGGAGGGGTGGCAGGTAGACTAGTGGTTAGAGTGGAGGGGTGGCAGGTAGACTAGTGGTTAGAGTGGATGGACGGCAGGTAGACTAGTGGTTAGAGTGGAGGGTGGCAGGTAGACTAGTGGTTAGAATGGAGGGGTGGCAGGTAGACTAGTGGTTAGAGGGGAGGGGTGGAGGGACAGCAGGTAGACTAGTGGTTAGAGTGGAGGGGCGGCAGGTAGACTAGTGGTTAGAGTGGAGGGGTGGAGGGGCGGCAGGTAGACTAGTGGTTAGAGGGGAGGGGCGGCAGGTAGACTAGTGGTTAGAGTGGAGGGGCGGCAGGTAGACTAGTGGTTAGAGTGGAGGGGCGGCAGGTAGACTAGTGGTTAGAGTGGAGGGGCGGCAGGTAGACTAGTGGTTAGAGTGGAGGGGCGGCAGGGTAGACTAGTGGTTAGAGTGGAGGGGTGGCAGGTAGACTAGTGGTTAGAGTGGAGGGGCGGCAGGTAGACTAGTGGTTAGAGTGGAGGGGCGGCAGGTAGCCTAGTGGTTAGAGTGGATGGACGGCAGGTAGACTAGTGGTTAGAGTGGAGGGGCGGCAGGGTAGACTAGTGGTTAGAGTGGATGGACGGCAGGTAGACTAGTGGTTAGAGTGGAGGGGTGGAGGGGCGGCAGGTAGACTAGTGGTTAGAGTGGAGGGGCGGCAGGTAGTCTAGTGGTTAGAGTGGAGGGGCAGCAGGTAGACTAGTGGTTAGAGTGGAGGGGCGGCAGGTAGACTAGTGGTTAGACTGGAGGGGCGGCAGGTAGACTAGTGGTTAGAGTGGAGGGGTGGAGGGGCGGCAGGTAGACTAGTGGTTAGAGTGGAGGGGCGGCAGGTAGACTAGTGGTTAGAGTGGAGGGGCGGCAGGTAGACTAGTGGTTAGAGTGGAGGGGTGGAGGGGCGGCAGGTAGACTAGTGGTTAGGAGTGGAGGGGAGGCAGGGTAGACTAGTGGTTAGAGTGGAGGGGCAGCAGGTAGACTAGTGGTTAGAGTGGAGGGCGGCAGGTAGACCAGTGGTTAGAGTGGAGGGGCGGCAGGTAGACTAGTGGTTAGAGTGGGGGGGCGGCAGGTAGACTAGTGGTTAGAGTGGAGGGGTGGCAGGTAGACTAGTGGTTAGAGTGGAGGGGTGGAGGGACAGCAGGTAGACTAGTGGTTAGAGGGGAGGGGCGGCAGGTAGACTAGTGGTTAGAGTGGAGGGGAGGCAGGTAGACTAGTGGTTAGAGTGGAGGGGCGGCAGGTGAGACTAGCGGTTAGAGTGGGAGGGGCGGCAGGTAGACTAGCGGTTAGAGTGGAGGGGCGGCAGGTAGACTAGTGGTTAGAGTGGAGGGGCGGCAGGTAGACTAGTGGTTAGAGTGGAGGGGCGGCAGGTAGACTAGTGGTTAGAGTGGAGGGACGGCAGGTAGCCTAGTGGTTAGAGTGGAGGGGCGGCAGGTAGACTAGTGGTTAGAGTGGAGGGACGGCAGGTAGACTAGTGGTTAGAGGGGAGGGGCGGCAGGTAGACTAGTGGTTAGAGTGGAGGGGCGGCAGGTAGACTAGTGGTTAGAGTGGATGGACGGCAGGTAGACTAGTGGTTAGAGGGGAGGGGCGGCAGGTAGACTAGTGGTTAGAGTGGAGGGGCGGCAGGTAGACTAGTGGTTAGAGTGGAGGGGTGGAGGGGCGGCAGGTAGACTAGTGGTTAGAGTGGAGGGGCGGCAGGTAGACTAGTGGTTAGAGTGGATAGGCGGCAGGTAGACTAGTGGTTAGAGTGGAGGGGTGGCAGGTAGACTAGTGGTTAGAGTGGAGGGGTGGAGGGACAGCAGGTAGACTAGTGGTTAGAGGGGAGGGGCGGCAGGTAGACTAGTGGTTAGAGTGGAGGGGAGGCAGGTAGACTAGTGGTTAGAGTGGAGGGGCGGCAGGTAGACTAGTGGTTAGAGTGAAGGGGTGGAGGGGCGGCAGGTAGACTAGTGGTTAGAGTGGAGGGGCGGCAGGTAGACTAGTGGTTAGAGTGGAGGGGCGGCAGGTAGACTAGTGGTTAGAGTGGAGGGGCGGCAGGTAGACTAGTGGTTAGAGTGGAGGGGCGGCAGGTAGACTAGTGGTTAGAGTGGAGGGACGGCAGGTAGCCTAGTGGTTAGAGTGGAGGGACGGCAGGGTAGACTAGTGGTTAGAGTGGAGGGGCGGCAGGTAGACTAGTGGTTAGAGTGGAGGGGCGGCAGGTAGACTAGTGGTTAGAGTGGAGGGGGTGGCAGGTAGACTAGTGGTTAGAGTGGAGGGGCGGCAGGTAGACTAGTGGTTAGAGTGGAGGGGGCGGCAGGTAGACTACTGGTTAGAGTGGAGGGTGGAGGGGCGGCAGGTAGACTAGTGGTTAGAGTGGAGGGGCGGCAGGTAGACTAGTGGTTAGAGTGGAGGGGCGGCAGGTAGACTAGTGGTTAGAGTGGAGGCGGCAGGGTAGACTAGTGGTTAGAGTGGAGGGGCGGCAGGTAGACTAGTGGTTAGAGTGGAGGGGCGGCAGGGTAGACTAGTGGTTAGAGTGGAGGGGTGGCAGGTAGACTAGTGGTTAGAATGGAGGGGCGGCAGGGTAGACTAGTGGTTAGAGTGGAGGGGGTGGCAGGTAGACTAGTGGTTAGAGTGGAGGGGTGGGGGCGGCAGGTAGACTAGTGGTTAGAGTGGAGGGGTGGCAGGTAGACTAGTGGTTAGAATGGAGGGCGGCAGGGTAGACTAGTGGTTAGAGTGGAGGGGTGGCAGGTAGACTAGTGGTTAGAGTGGAGGGGCGGCAGGGTAGACTAGTGGTTAGAGTGGAGGGTGGCAGGTAGACTAGTGGTTAGAGTGGAGGGGTGGAGGGGCGGCAGGTAGACTAGTGGTTAGAGTGGATGGACGGCAGGTAGACTAGTGGTTAGAGTGGAGGGGTGGCAGGTAGACTAGTGGTTAGAGTGGAGGGGTGGAGGGACAGCAGGTAGACTAGTGGTTAGAGGGGGAGGGGCGGCAGGTAGACTAGTGGTTAGAGTGGAGGGGAGGCAGGTAGACTAGTGGTTAGAGTGGAGGGGCGGCAGGTAGACTAGCGGTTAGAGTGGAGGGCGGCAGGTAGACTAGCGGTTAGAGTGGAGGGGCGGCAGGTAGACTAGTGGTTAGAGTGGAGGGACGGCAGGTAGACTAGTGGTTAGAGTGGAGGGGCGGCAGGTAGACTAGTGGTTAGAGTGGAGGGGTGGCAGGTAGACTAGTGGTTAGAGTGGAGGGCGGCAGGTAGACTAGTGGTTAGAGTGGAGGGGCGGCAGGTAGACTACTGGTTAGAGTGGAGGGGTGGAGGGGCGGCAGGTAGACTAGTGGTTAGAGTGGAGGGGCGGCAGGTAGACTAGTGGTTAGAGTGGAGGGGCGGCAGGTAGACTAGTGGTTAGAGTGGAGGGACGGCAGGTAGCCTAGTGGTTAGAGTGGAGGGTCAGTAACCAGCAGGTAGCCTAGTGGTTAGAGCGTTGGACTAGTAACCAGCAGGTAGCCTAGTGGTTAGAGCGTTGGACTAGTAACCAGCAGGTAGCCTAGTGGTTAGAGTGTTGGGTCAGTAACCAGCAGGTAGCCTAGTGGTTAGAGTGTTGGGTCAGTAACCAGCAGGTAGCCTAGTGGTTAGAGCGTTGGACTAGTAACCAGCAGGTAGCCTAGTGGTTAGAGTGTTGGACTAGTAACCAGCAGGTAGCCTAGTGGTTAGAGTGTTGGACTAGTAACCAGCAGGTAGCCTAGTGGTTAGAGTGGAGGGGCGGCAGGTATACTAGTGGTTAGAGTGGAGGGCGGCAGGTAGACTAGTGGTTAGAGTGGAGGGGCGGCAGGTAGACTAGTGGTTAGAGTGCTGGACTAGTAACCAGCAGGTAGACTAGTGGTTAGAGTGCTGGACTAGTAACCAGCAGGTAGCCTAGTGGTTAGAGTGTTGGACTAGTAACCAGCAGGTAGCCTAGTGGTTAGAGTGTTGGACTAGTAACCAGCAGGTAGCCTAGTGGTTAGAGTGGAGGGCCAGTAACCAGCAGGTAGCCTATTGGTTAGAGCGTTGGACTAGTAACCAGCAGGTAGCCTAGTGGTTAGAGTGTTGGGCCAATAACCAGCAGGTAGTCTAGTGGTTAGAGCATTGCGTCAGTAACCAGCAGGTAGCCTAGTGGTTAGAGTGTTGGACTAGTAACCAGCAGGTAGTCTAGTGGTTAGAGTGTTGGACTAGTAACCAGCAGGTAGCCTAGTGGTTAGAGTGTTGGACTAGTAACCAGCAGGTAGCCTAGTGGTTAGAGTGTTGGACTAGTAACCAGCAGGTAGCCTAGTGGTTAGAGTGTTGGACTAGTAACCAGCAGGTAGCCTAGTAACCAGCAGGTAGTCTAGTGGTTAGAGTGTTGGACTAGTAACCCGCAGGTAGCCTAGTGGTTAGAGTGTTGGACTAGTAACCAGCAGGTAGACTAGTGGTTAGAGCGTTGGACTAGTAACCAACAGGTAGCCTAGTGGTTAGAGTGTTGGACTAGTAACCAGCAGGTAGTCTAGTGGTTAGAGTGTTGGACTAGTAACCAGCAGGTAGTCTAGGTAAAAATCTGTCATTCTGCCCCTGAACAAGGCAGTTAACCCACTGTTCCCCTGGACGAGGCAGTTAACCCACTGTTCCCCTGGACGAGGCAGTTAACCCACTGTTCCCCTGAACGAGGCAGTTAACCCACTGTTCCCCTGAACAAGGCAGTTAACCCACTGTTCCCCTGAACGAGGCAGTTAACCCACTGTTCCCCTGAACGAGGCAGTTAACCCACTGTTCCCCTGAACAAGGCGGTTAACCCACTGTTCCCCTGAACGAGGCAGTTAACCCACTGTTCCCTGAACGAGGCAGTTAACCCACTGTTCCCCTGAATGAGGCAGTTAACCCACTGTTCCCTGAACGAGGCAGTTAACCCACTGTTCCCTGAACAAGGCAGTTAACCCACTGTTCCCTGAACGAGGCAGTTAACCCACTGTTCCCTGAACAAGGCAGTTAACCCACTGTTCCCTGAACGAGGCAGTTAACCCACTGTTCCCCTGAATGAGGCAGTTAACCCACTGTTCCCTGAACGAGGCAGTTAACCCACTGTTCCCCTGAACAAGGCAGTTAACCCACTGTTCCCTGAACGAGGCAGTTAACCCACTGTTCCCCTGAATGAGGCAGTTAACCCACTGTTCCCTGAACAAGGCAGTTAACCCACTGTTCCCCTGAACAAGGCAGTTAACCCACTGTTCCCCTGAACAAGGCAGTTAACCCACTGTTCCCCTGAACAAGGCAGTTAACCCACTGTTCCCCTGAATGAGGCAGTTAACCCACTGTTCCCCTGAACAAGGCAGTTAACCCACTGTTCCCCTGAACGAGGCAGTTAACCCACTGTTCCCCTGAACAAGGCAGTTAACCCACTGTTCCCCTGAACAAGGCAGTTAACCCACTGTTCCCCTGAACAAGGCAGTTAACCCACTGTTCCCCTGAACAAGGCAGTTAACCCACTGTTCCCCTGAACAAGGCAGTTAACCCACTGTTCCCCAGAACGAGGCAGTTAACCCACTGTTACCCGGTGCACCGAAGACGTGGATGTCGATTAAGGCAGCCCCCCACCTCTCTGATTCAGAGGGGTTTGGGTTAAATTCGGGAAGAGCCATTTCAGTTGAATGGATTCTAGATACCCCCCCTTTCCTTTCTGAACACACCATGTCTGCCCCCTGCTGACAGAGACAGGACACACACAACACACTACAAAAACTATCAAATCAAACCAACTATCATAGTGGTTCAGCAGTCGTCCCAGTTAGACTGAATTGGTGTAGAATGACTTGACTGTCATGTTGCCGCAGCAACGGTGGAACCAGTGTGGTGCTGCCCTAGCAACAGGCTGGCCGGCAGGGGTTCTGTTGTCATGCTAATGTCTGGCGGCATGCCGACTGGACCAGGCTGTCAATCACTATGGCTTTGTCCAGGAAGAGGGAAGGACGGGGTTAGGAAGGCATCTTCCTGAACTGTCACATCTCAGACAGACAGAGGGTGGGGTTTGGTTTGGTCTGATCTGATAGGCTGAGCCAGGCTGTCAATCACTATCGCTTTGTCCAGGAAGAGGGAAGGACGGGGTTAGGAAGGCATCTTCCTGAACTGTCACAACTCAGACAGACAGTGGGGTTTGGTTTGGCTGTGGGATCTGATAGGCTGGGCCAGGCTGTCAATCACTATCGCTTTGTCGGGGATCAACGGTTCAGAATGAGTCTGGATCTCTGTGTGTCTCCTCAGTAGGGGATCAACGGTTCAGAATGAGTCTGGATCTCTGTGTGTCTCCTCAGTAGGGGGATCAACGGTTCAGAATGAGTCTGGATCTCTGTGTGTCTCCTCAGTAGGGGATCAACGGTTCAGAATGAGTCTGGATCTCTGTGTGTCTCCTCAGTAAGGGATCAACGGTTCAGAATGAGTCTGGATCTCTGTGTGTCTCCTCAGTAGGGGATCAACGGTTCAGAATGAGTCTGGATCTCTGTGTGTCTCCTCAGTAGGGGATCAACGGTTCAGAATGAGTCTGGATCTCTGTGTGTCTCCTCAGTAGGGGATCAACGGTTCAGAATGAGTCTGGATCTCTGTGTGTCTCCTCAGTAGGGGGATCAACCGTTCAGAATGAGTCTGGATCTCTGTGTGTCTCCTCAGTAGGGGGTCAACGGTTCAGAATGAGTCTGGATCTCTGTGTGTCTCCTCAGTAGGGGGTCAACGGTTCAGAATGAGTCTGGATCTCTGTGTGTCTCCTCAGTAGGGGATCAACGGTTCAGAATGAGTCTGGATCTCTGTGTGTCTCCTCAGTAGGGGATCAACGGTACCGAATGAGTCTGGATCTCTGTGTGTCTCCTCAGCTACGACCTGGGGCCTTATAGGACAGAGAGAAGCTTCATATGGAGATCACTGAGAGTGAAGAGAGATGACCTTGACTACAATGCAGAACAAGTCTCTCTGTTGTCACTTCTCCTTCAGCTGACCAGAACCAGAACAGGTCTCTCTGTTGTCACTTCTCCTTCAGCTGACCAGAACCAGAACAAGTCTCTCAGTCTCTCTGTTGTCACTTCTCCTTCAGCTGACCAGAACCAGAACAGGTCTCTGTTGTCACTTCTCCTTCAGCTGACCAGAACCAGAACAGGTCTCTCTGTTGTCACTTCTCCTTCAGCTGACCAGAACCAGAACAGGTCTCTCTGTTGTCACTGCTCCTTCAGCTGACCAGAACCAGAACAGGTCTCTGTTGTCACTGCTCCTTCAGCTGACCAGAACCAGAACAGGTCTCTCTGTTGTCACTTCTCCTTCAGCTGACCAGAACCAGAACAGGTCTCTCTGTTGTCACTTCTCCTTCAGCTGACCAGAACCAGAACAGGTCTCTCTGTTGTCATGTCTCCAATCCTCCTTCATGTCGTTCTCTCTGATCTCCTCATAAAGCCCTGACTTCCTCCAACACAGGAGCCTCTTCTCTCCTCTGACACAGGTCCTTTAAGACTGACCCCAAAGACACAACACACAGACAAATCATTTCTCTGACTCGGCCAACCCCACCAGCACAGCAAATATACACATATCAAAACCATTTATCTGCAAAGCCCCAGAAGTTAGGAACTAGAGGAAACATTCCACCCCCCATTTTTGAGTGAGTTGGAAATGCCCTCTAGTCAGAGCAGGTAGGGAGAGTACATTCCTGAGCAATGGGAGGGGTGTGGCGGCAGAGCCTGGGGTGACAGAGAGGGATCAGGAGAGGGGGTTAGTCACAGGAAAGAAGTAGACTGAATCACATCATGACATAACAGCAGGGGGAAGCCCTGCTAGCTGGTGACAACAGACACAGGTTGGGTCCCTAATGACTCCCTATAGGTGTAGACATAACAGAGACATTAAGACAACAGGAGACATTAAGACAACATAACAATATTCACTAGAGCTCTAATAATAAATAAAGACCATATACCAATGAATTGACGAGGGTACTATAGACAGGGATGCAGCTTGAGCCCCACCCTCTTCAACATATATACCAATGAATTGACGAGGGTACTAGACAGGGATGCAGCTTGAGCCCCACCCTCTTCAACATATATATACCAATGAATTGACGAGGGTACTAGACATGGATGCAGCTTGAGCCCCACCCTCTTCAACATATATATACCAATGAATTGACGAGGCACTAGACAGGGATGCAGCTTGAGCCCCACCCTCTTCAACATATATATACCAATGAATTGACGAGGGTACTAGACAGGGATGCAGTTGAGCCCCACCTCTTCAACATATATATACCAATGAATTGACGAGGGTACTAGAACATTCTCAACAGTTCTCTGTCCCAGTGAACAACCCTGGATCCAGATGGAGATGTATTGACCACTTATACTGACAAACAAACGAGGAGAGAGAGGGGAAATGAGGAGGGGAGAGAGAGGGGAAATGGAGGAGAGGAGAGATGAGAAATGGAGGAGAGGAGAGAGGAGAAATGGAGGAGAGGGAGGTTGGACTAAGGGAGAATATAGAGGAGAGAAGAGAGGGGAAATGGAGGAGAGGAGAGGAGAAGAGAAGAGAGGAGAGGAGAGGAGGTTGGACTGAGGGGATGAGGGAGAACATAGAGGAGAGGGCGTTGGTTGGAGAATGGTGCTGGGCTGCATTCATGTGTCAAGTTGCTGTGGATACAAGTGTATCTATAAAGGTGCAATGTGCAGAAATCACTCCGTCATTTCCTGGTTGATAAAATTCTAATAGTTCAGTTCATGTGACAAAACAAACCAGTCCAGTGTAGAGAGTCATTGTACCATCTACCATATAGAGCACATAGAACAGATATAGCACGTCTTAAGACTTTCAATGAGAATGACAGATCTATAACTCATATTGCTATGTGAATCTAGTCGCCCAGAAAGGTTCCATATCGCAGCTAACAACTGAACCATTACCTGTAGTCGTCTCTGAGGCTGACACTGGTTTCCTCTTTACGGAGGCGGGACAGGATGGCTCCGCCTCCAGCTGTAATCTAGCCAATCGGCTGTCCTCCAGGACGGTGCACATCACACCCCCTGTACCTGGCAAGTAACACCTGGGCCTCCTGGGGGAGAGTTAGTGTTTTATACACGTGTTGGACCACAAGTCAATTAATATGTTTTCTAAAGACATTTACATTTTTTTTACATTTAAGTCATTTAGCAGACTTCACATACACCAAACACCCTTCCTAAACATCTCCTGTCCTGTAATTCAACTCTACCAGACCACTCCACTTCCTGTCCTGTAATTCAACTCTACCTGACCACTCCACTTCCTGTCCTGTAATTCAACTCTACCTGATCACTCCATTTCCTGTCCTGTAATTCAACTCTACCTGACCACTCCACTTCCTGTCCTGTAATTCAACTCTACCAGACCACTCCACTTCCTGTCCTGTCATTCAACTCTACCAGACCACTCCACTTCCTGTCCTGTAATTCAACTCTACCAGACCACTCCATTTCCTGTCCTGAAATTCAACTCTACCAGACCACTCCATTTCCTGTCCTGTCATTCAACTCTACCAGACCACTCCATTTCCTGTCCTGTCATTCAACTCTACCAGACCACTCCATTTCCTGTCCTGTAATTCAACTCTACCAGACCACTCCATATCCTGTCCTCTAATTCAACTCTACCTGACCACTCCATTTCCTGTCCTGTAATTCAACTCTACCAGACCACTCCATTTCCTGTCCTGTAATTCAACTCTACCAGACCAATCCATTTCCTGTCCTGTAATTCAACTCTACCAGACCACTCCATATCCTGTCCTCTAATTCAACTCTACCTGACCACTCCATTTCCTGTCCTGTAATTCAACTCTACCAGACCACTCCATTTCCTGTCCTGTAATTCAACTCTACCAGACCAATCCATTTCCTGTCCTGTCATTCAACTCTACCAGACCACTCCCATTTCCTGTCCTGTAATTCAACTCTACCAGACCACTCCATTTCCTGTCCTGTAATTCAACTCTACCAGACCAATCCATTTCCTGTCCTGTAATTCAACTCTACCAGACCACTCCATTTCCTGTCCTGTAATTCAACTCTACCAGACCAATCCATTTCCTGTCCTGTAATTCAACTCTACCAGACCACTCCATATCCTGTCCTCTAATTCAACTCTACCTGACCACTCCATTTCCTGTCCTGTAATTCAACTCTACCAGACCACCATTTCCTGTCCTGTAATTCAACTCTACCAGACCAATCCATTTCCTGTCCTGTAATTCAACTCTACCAGACCACTCCACTTCCTGTCCTGTAATTCAACTCTACCAGACCAATCCATTTCCTGTCCTGTAATTCAATTCTACCAGACCACTCCACTTCCTGTCCTGTAATTCAACTTTACCTGACCAATCCACTTCCTGTCCTGAAATTCAACTCTACCAGACCACTCCATTTCCTGTCCTGTCATTCAACTCTACCAGACCACTCCACTTCCTGTCCTGTAATTCAACTCTACCAGACCACTCCATTTCCTGTCCTGTAATTCAACTCTACCAGTCTCCTACAGCCTCAATACAACACACGTCATATCCCTCCTAGACATGTCTTCTACAGCCTCAACACAACACACGTCATATCCCTCCTAGACATGTCTCCTACAGCCTCAACACACGTCATATCCCTCCTAGACATGTCTCCTACAGCCTCAACACAACACAGGACAGTAGACTGACTACAGACTATATTAACATGGTAGTTACCTCAGCAGTAGCTGGCAGGACAGTAGACTGACTACAGACTATATTAACATGGTAGTTACCTCAGCAGTAGCTGGCAGGACAGTAGACTGACTACAGACTATATTAACATGGTAGTTACCTCAGCAGTAGCTGGCAGGACAGCAGACTACAGACTATATTAACACGGTAGTTACCTCAGCGGTAGCTGGCAGGACAGCAGACTACAGACTATACTAACATGGTAGTTACCTCAGCAGTAGCTGGCAGGACAGTAGACTAACTACAGACTATATTAGCATGGTAGTTACCTCAGCGGTAGCTGGCAGGACAGCAGACTACAGACTATACTAACATGGTAGTTACGTCAGCGGTAGCTGGCAGGACAGTAGACTACAGACTATATTAACATAGTAGTTACCTCAGCGGTAGCTGGCAGGACAGTAGACTAACATGGTAGTTACCTCAGCAGTAGCTGGCAGGACAGTAGACTAACTACAGACTATATTAACATGGTAGTTACCTCAGCGGTAGCTGGCAGGACAGTAGACTAACTACAGACTATATTAACATGGTAGTTACCTCAGCGGTAGCTGGCAGGACAGTGGACTAACTACAGACTATATTAACATGGTAGTTACCTCAGCAGTAGCTGGCAGGACAGTAGACTAACTACAGACTATATTAACATGGTAGTTACCTCAGCGGTAGCTGGCAGGACAGCAGACTACAGACTATATTAACACGGTAGTTACCTCAGCGGTAGCTGGCAGGACAGCAGACTACAGACTATACTAACATGGTAGTTACCTCAGCAGTAGCTGGCAGGACAGTAGACTAACTACAGACTATATTAGCATGGTAGTTACCTCAGCGGTAGCTGGCAGGACAGCAGACTACAGACTATACTAACATGGTAGTTACCTCAGCGGTAGCTGGCAGGACAGTAGACTACAGACTATATTAACATAGTAGTTACCTCAGCTGTAGCTGGCAGGACAGTAGACTAACATGGTAGTTACCTCAGCAGTAGCTGGCAGGACAGTAGACTAACTACAGACTATATTAACATGGTAGTTACCTCAGCGGTAGCTGGCATGGGACAGTAGACTAACTACAGACTATATTAACATGGTAGTTACTCAGCGGTAGCTGGCAGGACAGTGGACTAACTACAGACTATATTAACATGGTAGTTACCTCAGCAGTAGCTGGCAGGACAGTAGACTAACTACAGACTATATTAACATGGTAGTTACATCAGCAGTAGCTGGCAGGACAGTAGACTACAGACTATATTATTAACATGGTAGTTACCTCAGCGGTAGCTGGCAGGACAGTAGACTAACATGGTAGATTTACCTCAGCAGTAGCTGGCAGGACAGTAGACTCCAGACCTGTGATGGTACTCTGCAGGAGGTTGACAGCGTCCTCACAGTGACTGGTTAGCTGTTCCACTCTCTGAAACACCACCGTCAGAACAGAGACACACTGTTCAACCACATGAAAGACAACTATACAAAGACCCGAGAGACAGACAGACAGATAACTAAGCACAGACAACTTTAGTCATCTCCGGTAAGACACTCACAGCAGCACGTGGTTGCCATGGCGCCCGTAAAGCAGCCTAAACAGAGAGTTCTGGAAAGTTGGACATATTTTTATTTAAAACGTTTTTGTTTGTTGTTGGTTTAGTGTTGATTGATTTTGTTTTTGATAAGTCATTGATTTGAGTGGATATATCCGGTTGTTTTGACAGGAGTTGCAGGTTGACTGGTCCGGTTTGGCTAGCTAGCTACCTGGCTAACGTTTGATGTATCTCAGCACTGACGGCAGGTTGACTAGTCCGGTTTGGCTAGCTAGCTACCTGGCTAACGTTTGATGTATCTCAACACTGAAGGCAGGTTGACTTGTCCGGTTTGGCTAGCTAGCACCTGGCTAACGTTTGATGTATCTCAGCACTGAAGGCAGGTTGACTTGTCTGGTTTGGCTAGCTACCTGGCTAACGTTTGATGTATCTCAGCACCGACGGCAGGTTGACTTGTCTGGTTTGGCTAGCTACCTGGCTAACGTTTGATGTATCTCAGCACTGACGGCAGGTTGACTGGTCCGGTTTGGCTAGCTAGCTACCTGGCTAACGTTTGATGTATCTCAGCACTGAAGGCAGGTTGACTTGTCCGGTTTGGCTAGCCAGCTACCTGGCTAACGCTTGATGTATCTCAACACTGACGGCAGGTTGACTTGTCTGGTTTGGCTAGCTAGCTACCTGGCTAACGCTTGATGTATCTCAGCACTGAAGGCAGGTTGACTTGTCGGGTTTGGCTAGCTAGCTACCTGGCTAACGTTTGATGTATCTCAGCACTGACGGCAGGTTGACTTGTCTGGTTTGGCCAGCTAGCTACCTGGCTAACGTTTGATGTATCTCAGCACAGACGGCAGGTTGACTTGTCTGGTTTGGCTAGCTAGCTACCTGGCTAACGTTTGATGTATGTCAGCACCGGCTGCTTGTTGATCAATGAGACCTGACTGCATTGTGTAAATGTCAGAGAGCCTGTGAGTGAGGGTGACTACTGTTCTGGACTGATGTGTGGGCTGTTGGCGCTGAAGGGCAGCACCAGAGGGAGCACCCATGTGGGTGATACACATTAGATGTGGAGGTATGAAGTCCAGGCTACAGAGAGGATGAGCTGGCTTCACCATCACCTGGTCTCACCATCACCTGGCTTCACAGGCTACAGAAAGGATGAGCTGAGGAAGATAGCAGGGACAGCAAGCCAACTTCTTCACCATCACCTAGCATCACCATCACCTGGTCTCACCATCACCTAGCTTCACCATCACCTGGCTTCACCATCACCTGGTCTCACCATCACCTAGCTTCACCATCACCTGGTCTCACCATCACCTAGCATCACCATCACCTGGCTTCACCATCACCATCACCTGGCTTCACCATCACCTGGCTTCACCATCACCTAGCTTCACCATCACCTAGCTTCACCATCACCTACCATCACCATCACCTGGCTTCACCATCACCTAGCATCACCATCACCTGGCTTCACCATCACCTAGCATCACCATCACCTAGCTTCACCATCACCATCACCTGGCTTCACCATCATTCTGGCTTCACCATCACCAGGCTTCACCATCACCTAGCTTCACCATCACCTAGCATCACCATCACCTAGCTTCACCATCACCATCACCTTGCTTCACCATCACCTGGCTTCACCATCACCTAGCTTCACAATCACCTAGCTTCACAATCACCTAGCTTCATCATCACCTAGCTTCACCATCACCTGGCTTCACCATCATCTAGCTTCACCATCACCTAGCTTCAACGATCACCATCACCTGGCTTCACTCATCACCTGGCGTTCTTTGCCATCACCAGCTTCGCCATCACCTAGCTCACAATCACCTGGCTTCACAATCACCTGGCTTCACTATACCTGGCTTCACCATCACCTAGCATCACCATCACCTAGCATCACCATCACCTAGCTTCACCATCACCATCACTTGGCTTACACCATTACCTAGCTTCGCTCATCACCTAGCTTCACAATGACCTAGTTTCACCATCACCTAGCTTCACCATCACCTAGCTTCACCATCACCTAGCATCACCATCACCAGCTTCACCATCACCTAGCTTCCCATCACCATCACCTAGCTTCACCATCACCTAGCTTCACCATCACCATCACCTAGTCATTAAATCACCACAAGGCTACACCATCACCTAGCTTCACCATCACCATTACCTAGCTTCACAATCACCAGGTTTCACCATCACCTACACCATCACCTTGGTCTCACCATCACCTGCTTCACCATCACCTGGCCTTCCACCATCACCTAGCTTCACCATCACCTAGCTTCACCATCACCTACCATCACCATCACCTGGCTTCACCATCACCTAGCATCACCATCACCTGGCTTCACCATCACCTAGCATCACCATCACCTAGCTTCACCATCACCATCACCTGGCTTCACCCATCACCTGGCTTCACCATCACCAGGCTTCACCATCACCTAGCTTCACCATCACCTAGCATCACCATCACCTAGCTTCACCATCACCATCACCTTGCTTCACCATCACCTGGCTTCACCATCACCTAGCTTCACAATCACCTAGCTTCACAATCACCTAGCTTCATCATCACCTAGCTTCACCATCACCTGCTTCACCATCATCTAGCTTCACCATCACCTAGCTTCACCATCACCATCACCTGGCTTCAATCATCACCTGGCTTTGCCATCCCACCTAGCTTATCCACCTAGCTTCACAATCACCTGGCTTCACAATCACCTGGCTTCACCATCACCTGGCTTCACCATCACCTGGTTTCACCATCACCTAGCATCACCATCACCTAGCTTCACCATCACCATCACCTGGCTTCACCATTACCTAGCTTCGCCATCACCTAGCTTCCTTTCACAATGACCTAGTTTCACCATCACCTAGCTTCACCATCACCTAGCTTCACCATCACCTAGCATCACCATCACCTAGCTTCACCATCACCTAGCTTCCCCATCACCATCACCTAGCTTCACCATCACCTAGCTTCACCATCACCATCACCTAGCTTCACAATCACAAGGCTTCACCATCACCTAGCTTCACCATCACCATTACCTAGCTTCACAATCACCAGGCTTCACCATCACCTAGCTTCACCATCACCTGGTCTCACCATCACCTGGCTTCACCATCACCTGGCTTCACCATCACCTAGCTTCACCATCACCTAGCTTCACCATCACCTAGCATCACCATCACCTAGCATCACCATCACCATCACCTGGCTTCACCATCACCTGGCTTCACCATCACCTAGCATCACCATCACCTGGCTTCACCATCACCTAGCATCACCATCACCTAGCTTCACCATCACCATCACCTGGCTTCACCATCACCTGGCTTCACCATCACCTGGCTTCACCATCACCAGGCTTCACCATCACCTAGCTTCACCATCACCTAGCATCACCATCACCTAGCTTCACCATCACCTTGCTTCACCATCACCTGGCTTCACCATCACCTAGCTTCGCCATCACCTAGCTTCACAATCACCTAGCTTCATCATCACCTAGCTTCACCATCACCTGGCTTCACCATCACCTGGCTTTGCCATCACCTAGCTTCGCCATCACCAATCAGCTTCACAATCACCTGGCTTCACAATCACCTGGCTTCACCATCACCTGGCTTCACCATCACCTGGCTTCGCCATCACCTAGCATCACCATCACCTAGCTTCACCATCACCATCACCTGGCTTCACCATTACCTAGCTTCGCCATCACCTAGCTTCACAATGACCTAGTTTCACCATCACCTAGCTTCACCATCACCTAGCTTCACCATCACCTAGCATCACCATCACCTAGCTTCACCATCACCCAGCTTCCCCATCACCATCACCTAGCTTCACCATCACCTAGCTTCACCATCACCATCACCTAGCTTCACAATCACAAGGCTTCACCATCACCTAGTTTCACCATCACCTGGTCTCACCATCACCATTCACCATCACCTGGCTTCACTCATCACCAGCTTCACCATCACCTAGCTTCACCATCACCTGCATCTCACCATCACCTGGCTTCACCATCACCTGGCTTCACCATCACATAGCTTCACCATCACCAGGCTTCACCATCACCTAGCTTCACCATCACCTAGCATCACCATCACCATCACCTGGCTTCACCATCACCTGGCTTCACCATCACATAGCTTCACCATCACCAGGCTTCACCATCACCTAGCTTCACCATCACCTGGCTTCACCATCACCTAGCCTCACCATCACCTAGCATCATCATCACCTAGCTTCACCATCACCTAGCATCACCATCACCAGGCTTCACCATCACCTAGCTTCACCATCACCTGGCTTCACCATCACCTAGCCTCACCATCACCTAGCATCACATCACCTAGCTTCACCATCACCTAGCATCACCATCACCTGGCTTCATCACCAGCTTCACCATCACCTAGCATCACCTAGCTTCACCATCACCTGGCTTCCCCATCACCTGGCTTCCCCATCACCTAGCTTCATCATCACAAGGCCTCACCATCACCTAGCATCACTATCACCTGGCTTCCCATCACCTAGCATCACTATCACCAGGCTTCCCATCACCTAGCATCACTATCACCAGGCTTCCCATCACCTAGCTTCATCATCACCAGGCTTCCCCATCACCTAGCATCACTATCACCTGGCTTCCCCATCACCTAGCATCACTATCACCAGGCTTCCCATCACCTAGCATCATCATCACCAGGCCTCACCATCACCTAGCATCACTATCACCAGGCTTCCCCGTCACCTGGCTTCCCATCACCTGGCTTCCCATCACCAAACCATCATGTACAGGGTGTAGGATCCTCAGCCGATGACTGAGTCCTGCTCTGTTTCATTATGTGTTGTCTGAGTCACCACTATGACCAGTAGGTGTACGGTCCATCCTAGGACCACCATGTTGATGTTGGTTCATGTTCTGACCATTTATTTAACAGGACAACAATGGAAATACATTGTTTGATTTGAAATCATTATCCACATGTGGGGTTGTATTGTGCTTTAAATTGAAATGAGCAGTAAGAGCTCAAGATATAACAGGTAAAACTACAAAATACAGAGAGAAGACTACAAGGTCCAGGAGTCTGTGGTGCTGTGTGTCTGTCTGTACCATTCTGAAGCAGACCCAGGTGCTGTGTGAGAGGAGAAACTACAAACAGAGAACTACAAGGTCCAGAAGGCTATCTCACCGTTCTGAAGCAGACAATGGAGCTGTGTGAGGAGAAACTACAAACACAGAGAACTACAAGGTCCAGAAGGCTATCTCACCGTTCTGAAGCAGACCCAGGCGCTGTGTGAAAAGGGGAAGGATCCGTCAAACTCAGTAGGCAGCTGAGACACTCCACATGCTTATAGAGAGACTTCAGAGGTCAACAACTCCACCTGGATAGAGAGGGGAGAAATAGGAGGAGGAGGGAGGGAGGAGGGGGGGGAGAGAGAGAGAGAGAGAGAGAGAGAAAGAGAGAGAGAGAGAGAGAGAGAGAGAGAGAGAGGGAGACAGAGAGAGAGAGAGAGAGAGAGAGAGAGAGAGAGAGAGAGAGAGGGAGAGAGAGACAGAGAGAGAGAGAGGAGACAGAGAGAGAGAGAGAGAGAGAGAGAAAGAGAGAGAGAGAGAGAGAGAAAGAGAGAGAGAGAGAGAGAGAGAGGAGAGAGAGAGAGAGAGAGAGAGAGAGGAGAGAGAGAGAGAGAGAGAGAGAGAGAGAGAGGGAGAGAGAGAGAGAGAGAGAGAGAGAGAGAGAGAGAGGGAGAGAGAGAGAAGATATTTAGGACAACAATACCACCACACCACTAGCAGCAGCAAACCAATGAAGGTTTGTAACAAGACAACAACTCCATACTAAATAATACAACAGCCCTCAACACTCTGCCAGACAGCCCTCAACACTCTGCCAGACAGAACTCAATACATTACAACAGCCCTCAACACTCTGCCAGACAGATCTCAATCCATTACAACAGCCCTCAACACTCTGCCAGACAGACCTCAATACATTACAACAGCCCTCAACACTCTGCCAGACAGAACTCAATCCATTACAACAGCCCCTCAACACTCTGCCAGACAGATCTCAATACATTACAACAGCCCTCAACACTCTGCCAGACATATCTCAATACATTACAACAGCCCTCAACACTCTGCCAGACAGATCTCAATACATTACAACAGCCCCTCAACACTCTGCCAGACAGATCTCAATACATTACAACAGCCCTCAACACTCTGCCAGACAGCCCCTCAATACATTACAACAGCCTCAACACTCTGCCAGACAGATCTCTAACACATTAAACAGCCCCTCAACACTCTGCCAGACAGCCCCTCAATACATTCAATCAACACTCTGCCAGACAGATCTCAATACATTACAACAGCCCCTCAACACTCTGCCAGACAGATCTCAATACATTACAACAGCCCTCAACAGCCAGACCTCAATACATTACAACAGCCCCTCAACACTCTGCCAGACAGCCCCTCAATACATTACAACAGCCCCTCAACACTCTGCCAGACAGCCCCTCAATACATTACAACAGCCCCTCAACACTCTGCCAGACAGATCTCAATACATTACAACAGCCCTCAACACTGCCAGACAGAACTCAATACATTACAACAGCCTCAACACTCTGCCAGACAGACCTCAATACATTACAACAGCCCTCAACACTCTGCCAGACAGATCTCAATACATTACAACAGCCCTCAACACCTGCCAGACAGATCTCAATACATTACAACAGCCCATCAACACTCTGCCAGACAGATCTCACACATTACAACAGCCCTCAACACTCTGCCAGACAGAACTCATTTCATTACAACAGTCCACAACACTCTGCCAAACAGCCCTCAACACTCTTCACAGACAGCCCTCAACACCTGCCAACAGCCCTCAACATTTCACAGAAGGTCTACATTACAACAGCTCAACACATTTCACAGACAGGTCAATACATTACAACAGTTGTATTCAACACTCTGCCAGACAGATCTCAATACATTACAACAGCCCCCCTCAACATTCTGCCAAACAGGTCTCAACACCTGCCAGACAGCATTTCACATTGCGCAACAGGTCTACAACACCTGCCAGACAGCCCCTCAATACATTACAACAGTCAACACTCTGCTAGACTGAGTATTCATCATTTCACAAAGGTCTCAACACTCTGTTATACAGAGCATTTCACATGTAACAGCTACCAACACCTGTTGTATTCATCATTTCACTGTACAACAGGTCTACTCAACACCTGCCAGTACAGAGCACATTTCACTAACAACAGGTCTCAACACCTGCCAGACAGAGCACAATTTCACAGGTCCTCAACACTCTGCCAGACAGCATTTCACTGTGAGGTCTACTACACCTGTTGTATTCAGCATTTCACTGTGAGGTCTACTACACCTGTTGTATTCAGCATTTCACTGTGAGGTCTACTACACCTGCTGTATTCAGCATTTCACTGTGAGGTCTACTACACCTGTTGTATTCAGCATTTCACTGTGAGGTCTACTACACCTGTTGTATTCATCATTTCACTGTGAGGTCTACTACACCTGTTGTATTCAGCATTTCACTGTGAGGTCTACTACACCTGCTGTATTCATCATTTCACTGTAAGGTCTACTACACCTGTTGTATTCATCATTTCACTGTGAGGTCTACTACACCTGTTGTATTCATCATTTCACTGTAAGGTCTACTACACCTGTTGTATTCATCATTTCACTGTGAGGTCTACTTACACCTGTTGTATCTCCATCATTTCACTGTGAGGTCTACTACACCTGTTGTATTCATCATTTCACTGTGAGGTCTACTACACCTGCTGTATTCATCATTTCACTGTGAGGTCTACTACACCTGCTGTATTCAGCATTTCACTGTGAGGTCTACTACACCTGTTGTATCAGCATTTCATCAGAGGTCTACTACACCTGTTGTACTGGCGCAGGTAATTTTATTTGAATTCGGGATGTGTTTGTCATATCCTTCCTTCAGGGCCATATCCTGGGGCCACCTAGTCCCTGTCCAATCACAACACACATACCACAGCTCTCCTTCAGGGTTATATCCTAGGCCAACTAGTCCCGTCCAATCACAACACACCACAAAGCTCTCCTTCAGGGCCATATCCTGGTGCCACTCGTCCCCGTCCAATCACAAACACACCACAGCTCTCCTTCAGGGCCATATCCTGGTGCCACTCGTCCCCGTCCAATCACAACACACACACCACAGCTATCCTTCAGGCAATCACAACACATCCTGGGCCACCTCGCCCCGCCCAATCACAACACACCACAGCTCCTTCAGGGCCATATCCTGGTGCCACCTCGTCCCCTGGCCCAATCACAACACACCACAGTTTCTCCTTCAGGGCCATATCCTGGTGCCAGGGGCCAATCACAACACACCACAGCTCCTTCAGGCTATATCCTGGTGCCACTCGCCCGGTCCAATCACAACACACCACAGCTCTTCAGGGCCATATCCTGGTGCCACCCCCTCGTCCAATCACAACACACACTCGTCCCAGCAGTTTCTCCATATCCTTCAGGGCTTGGGCTATATCCTGGTGCCACTCGTCCCGGGCCCAACACAACACACCACAGCAGCTCCTTCAGGGGCCATATCCTGGTGCCACTCGTCCCCGTCCCAATCACAACACACCATAGCTCTCCCTTCAGGGCCATATCCTGGTGTCACTCGTCCCCTGGCCCAATCACAACACACCATAGCTCTCTTCAGGGCCATATCCTGGTGCCACTCGCCCCCGTCCAATCAACACACTATAGTTTCCCTTCAGGGCCATATCCTGTGCCACTCGTCCCGTCTAATTAGCCTTCAGGGCTATATCCTGGTGCCACCGCCCAATCACAACACACCACAGCCCAATCACAACACACACCACAGCTCTCCTTCAGGGCCATATCCTGGTGCCACCGCCCCCATAACACCAATCACAATCACAACACAGCTATAGCCTTCAGGGGCCATATCCTGGTGCCACCGTCCCCGTCCAATCACAACACACTATAGCTTCTCTTCAGGGCTCATATCCTGGTGCCACTCGTCCCTTGGCCCAATCACAACACACCACAGCTCTCCTTCAGGCCATATCCTGGTGCTACCTCGTCCTCGGCCCAATCACAACACACCATAGCTCTCCTTCAGGGCCATATCCTGGTGCCACCTCGTCCCCGTCCAATCACAACACACCACAGCTCTCCTTCAGGGCCATATCCTGGTGCCACCTCGTCCCCGTCCAATCACAACACACCACAGCTCTCCTTCAGGGCCATATCCTGGTGCCACCTCGCCCCCGTCCAATCACAACACACACACCACAGCTCTCCTTCAGGGCCATATCCTGGTGCCACCTCGTCCCCGTCCAATCACAACACACCATAGCTCTCCTTCAGGGCCATATCCTGGTGCCACCTCGTCCCCGGCCCAATCACAACACACCATAGCTCTCCTTCAGGGCCATATCCTGGTGCCACCTCGTCCCCGTCCAATCACAACACACCACACACATTCCACTGCAGTGTGGAACCTTGGATTGGTTTGAGAAGGGAAACAAGACTGAACTTCACAAAGAAAAAGTATTCTGAGCGATGTGAGGGAGGTCTTGAGAAACCATAGCTGTTACCAGACAGAGTATTACTGTGAAGGACGCCTTGAGAAACCATAGCTGTTACCAGACAAAGTATTACTGTGAAGGACGCCTTGAGAAACCATAGCTGTTACCACACAGAGTATTACTGTGAAGGAGGCCTTGAGAAACCATAGCTGTTACCACACAGAGTATTACTGTGAAGGACGCCTTGAGAAACCATAGCTGTTACCACACAGAGTATTACTGTGAAGGAGGCCTTGAGAAACCATAGCTGTTACCACACAGAGTATTACTGTGAAGGACACCTTGAGAAACCATAGCTGTTACCAGACAGAGTATTACTGTGAAGGACACCATAGCTGTTACCACACAGAGTATTACTGTGAGGGACGCCTTGAGAAACCATAGCTCTTACCACACAGAGTATTACTGTGAGGGACGCCTTGAGAAACCATAGCTGTTACCACACAGAGTGTTACTGTGAAGGAGGCCTTGAGAAACCATAGCTGTTACCACACAGAGTATTACTGTGAAGGAGGCCTTGAGAAACCATAGCTGTTACCACACAGAGTGTTACTGTGAAGGAGGCCTTGAGAAACCATAGCTGTTACCACACAGAGTATTACTGTGAAGGAGGCCTTGAGAAACCATAGCTGTTACCACACAGAGTATTACTGTGAAGGAGGCCTTGAGAAACCATAGCTGTTACCACACAGAGTATTACTGTGAAGGACACCATAGCTGTTACCACACAGAGTATTACTGTGAGGGACGCCTTGAGAAACCATAGCTGTTACCACACAGAGTATTACTGTGAGGGACACCTTGAGAAACCATAGCTGTTACCACACAGAGTATTACTGCGAAGGAGGCCTTGAGAAACCATAGCTGTTACCAGACAGAGTATTACTGTGAAGGACACCATAGCTGTTACCACACAGAGTATTACTGTGAAGGAGGCCTTGAGAAACCATAGCTGTTACCACACAGAGTATTACTGTGAAGGAGGCCTTGAGAAACCATAGCTGTTACCACACAGAGTATTACTGTGAAGGACGCCTTGAGAAACCATAGCTGTTACCACACAGAGTATTACTGTGAAGGACACCATAGCTGTTACCACACAGAGTATTACTGTGAAGGAGGCCTTGAGAAACCATAGCTGTTACCACACAGATTATTACTGTGAAGGACGCCTTGAGAAACCATAGCTGTTACCACACAGAGTATTACTGTGAAGGACGCCTTGAGAAACCATAGCTGTTACCACACATAGTATTACTGTGAAGGACACCTTGAGAAACCATAGCTGTTACCACACAGAGTATTACTGTGAAGGACACCTTGAGAAACCATAGCTGTTACCACACAGAGTATTACTGTGAGGGTAGGACTGTGTTCCTGTATAGACTTAGTGAAGACAGAGTATTACTGTGAAGGACGCCTTGAGAAACCATAGCTGTTACTACATAGAGTACTACTGTGAAGGACGCCTTGAGAAACCATAGCTGTTACTACACAGAGTACTACTGTGAAGGACGCCTTGAGAAACCATAGCTGTTACTACACAGAGTACTACTGTGAAGGACGCCTTGAGAAACCATAGCTGTTACCACACAGAGTATTACTGTGAAGGACGCCTTGAGAAACCATAGCTGTTACTACACAGAGTATTACTGTGAAGGACACCATAGCTCTTACCACACAGAGTATTACTGTGAAGGACACCATAGCTGTTACCACACAGAGTATTACTGTGAAGGACGCCTTGAGAAACCATAGCTGTTACCACACAGAGTATTACTGTGAAGGAGGCCTTGAGAAACCATGTTACCACACAGAGTATTACTGTGAAGGACGCCTTGAGAAACCATAGCTGTTACCACACAGAGTATTACTGTGAAGGACGCCTTGAGAAACCATAGCTGTTACCACACAGAGTATTACTGTGAAGGAGGCCTTGAGAAACCATAGCTGTTACTACACAGAGTATTACTGTGAGGGAAGCCTTGAGAAACCATAGCTGTTACCACACAGAGTATTACTGTGAGGGACGCCTTGAGAAACCATAGCTGTTACCACACAGAGTACTACTGTGAAGGAGGCCTTGAGAAACCATAGCTGTTACCACACAGAGTATTACTGTGAAGGACGCCTTGAGAAACCATAGCTGTTACCACACAGAGTATTACTGTGAAGGACGCCTTGAGAAACCATAGATGTTACTACACAGAGTATTACTGTGAGGGACGCCTTGAGAAACCATAGCTGTTACCACACATAGTATTACTGTGAAGGACACCATAGCTGTTACTACACAGAGTATTACTGTGAAGTACACCATAGCTGTTACTACACAGAGTATTACTGTGAAGGACACCATAGCTGTTACCACACAGAGTATTACTGTGAAGGACGCCTTGAGAAACCATAGCTGTTACCACACAGAGTATTACTGTGAAGGACGCCTTGAGAAACCATAGCTGTTACCACACAGAGTATTACTGTGAAGGACGCCTTGAGAAACCATGTTACCAGACAGAGTATTACTGTGAGGAACACCTTGAGAAACCATGTTACCAGACAGAGTATTACTGTGAGGGAAGCCTTCAGGTCTGTGTGTTACCTGTACAGCTGAGGGTTTCTCCAGGCGTAGAACCAGGTCTCTGTGTGTTACCTGTACAGCTGATGATTTCTCCAGGCGTAGAACCAGGTCTCTGTGTGTTACCTGTACAGCTGAGGGTTTCTCCAGGCGTAGAACCAGGTCTCTGTGTGTTACCTGTACAGCTGAGGGTTTCTCCAGGCGTAGAACCAGGTCTCTGTGTTACCTGTACGGCTGAGGATTTCTCCAGGCGTTGAACCAGGTCTCTGTGTTACCTGTACTGCTGAGGGTTTCTCCAGGTGTAGAACCAGGTCTCTGTGTTACTGTTACCTGTACAGCTGAGGGTTTCTCCAGGCGTAGAACCAGGTCTCTGTGTTACCTGTACAGCTGAGGGTTTCTCCAGGTGTAGAACCAGGTCTCTGTGTTACCTGTACGGCTGAAGGTTTCTCCAGGTGTAGAACCAGGTCTCTGTGTTACCTGTACAGCTGAGGTTTTCTCCAGGCGTAGAACCAGGTCTCTGTGTGTTACCTGTACAGCTGAGGGTTTCTCCAGGTGTAGAACCAGGTCTCTGTGTTACCTGTACAGCTGAGGGTTTCTCCAGGTGTAGAACCAGGTCTCTGTGTGTTACCTGTACAGCTGAGGGTTTCTCCAGGTGTAGAACCAGGTCTCTGTGTTACCTGTACAGCTGAGGATTTCTCCAGGCGTAGAACCAGGTCTCTGTGTTACCTGTACAGCTGAGGGTTTCTCCAGGCGTAGAACCAGGTCTCTGTGTTACCTGTACAGCTGAGGGTTTCTCCAGGCGTAGAACCAGGTCTCTGTGTTACCTGTACAGCTGAGGGTTTCTCCAGGCGTAGAACCAGGTCTCTGTGTTACCTGTACGGCTGAGGGGTTCTCCAGGCGTAGAACCAGGTCTCTGTGTGTTACCTGTACAGCTGAGGGTTTCTCCAGGCGTAGAACCAGGTCTCTATCAGCCAGTAACAGGACAGTGTAGATACAGCCGGGCAAAGCATCCTGTCAGGGAGAGAGAGAGACAGATCAGTAGAATAACAGACAAGCAGATGAAGCTGTCTCAACAACAGACAACATAGGTAGGAGTTGGCAGGTGAAGCTGTCTCAACAACAGACACCATGGGTAGGAGTTGGCAGGTGAAGCTGTCTCAACAACAGACAACATGGGTAGGAGTTGGCAGGTGGAGCTGTCTCAACAACATGGGTAGGAGTTGGCAGGTGAAGCTGTCTCAACAACATGGGTAGGAGTTGACAGGTGAAGCTGTCTCAACAACAGACAACATAGGTAGGAGTTGACAGGTGAAGCTGTCTCAACAACAGA
>NW_027038651.1:0-10000 GCF_034236695.1 Oncorhynchus nerka
ACTCCAACCATCATGTTGGTTACCGTCCCAACCATCATGTTGGTTACTGTCCTAACGCTCCAACCATCATGTTGGTTACCGTCCCAACCATCCTGTTGGTTACTGTCCCAACGCTCCAACCATCATGTTGGTTACTGTCCCAACGCTCCAACCATCATGTTGGTTACTGTCCCAACGCTCCAACCATCATGTTGGTTACTGTCCCAACCATCATGTTGGTTACCGTCCCAACGCTCCAACCATCATGTTGATTACTGTCCCAACCATCATGTTGGTTACCGTCCCAACCATCATGTTGGTTACTGTCCCAACGCTCTCAACCATCATGTTGGTTACTGTCCCAACCATCATGTTGGTTACTGTCCCAACGCTCCAACCATCATGTTGGTTACTGTCCCAACGCTCCAACCATCATGTTGGTTACCGTCCCCAACCATCATGTTGGTTGCCGTCCCAACGCTCCAACCATCATATTGGTTACTGTCCCAACCATCATGTTGGTTACTATCCCAATGCTCCAACCATCATGTTGGTTACTGTCCCAACGCTCCAACCATCATGTTGGTTACCGTCCCAACGCTCCAAACATCATGTTGGTTACTGTCCCAACCATCATGTTGTTACACATCCTGCCGCCTTAACCATCATGTTGGTTACCGTCCCAACACTCCCAACCATCATGTTGGCTACTGTCCCAACCATCATGCTGGTTACCGTCCCAACGCCCAATCCATCAAGTGCTGGTTAACAATCTCCAACGCTCCAACCATCATGCTGGTTACCGTCTCATCCGCCTTAATCCATCATGTTGGTTACCGTCCCAACGCTCCAACCATCATGTTGGTTACTGTCCTAACGCTCTCCAACCACTATGCTGGTTACCGTCCCAACCATCATGCTGGCTGTCATCTCCAACGCCCAACCATCATAGCTGGTTACTGTCCCAACCATCATGTTGGTTACTGTCCCAATGCTCCAACCATCATGTTGGTTACTGTCCCAACGCTTCCAAACCATCATGTTGGTTACCGGCCCCAACGCTCCAAACATCATGTTGACACGTCCCAACCATCATGTTGGTTACTATCCCCCACGCGCCTAATCCATCATGTTGGTTACCGTCCCCAACGCTCCAACCATCATGTTGGTTACTGTCCCAACCATCATGTTGGTTACCGTCCCAACGCCTCCAACCATCATGTTGGTTACCGTCCCAAAGCTCCAACCATCATGTTGGCTACCGTCCTAACGCTCCAACCATCATGTTGGTTACTGTCCCAACCATCATGTTGGTTACCGTCCCAACGCTCCAACCATCATGTTGGTTACCGTCCCAAAGCTCCAACCATCATGTTGGTTACCGTCCCAACGCCTCCAACCATCATGTTGGTTACTGTCCCAACGCCTCCATCCATCATGTTGGTTATTGTCCCAACGCCTCCAACCATCATGTTGGTTACCAGCCCCAACCATCATGTTGGTTACCGTCCCAACCATCATGTTGGTTACTGTCCCAACGCCCAACCATCATGTTGGTTACTGTCCCAACCATCATGTTGGTTACTGTCCCAACGCTCCAACCATCATGCTGGTTAATGTGGCCAACGCCTAACCATCATGTTGGTTATTGTCCCAACGCTCCAACCATCATGTTGGTTATTGTCCTAATGCTCCAACCATCATGTTGGTTACCGTCCCAAAGCTCCAACCATCATGTTGGTTACCGTCCCAACACTCCAACCATCATGTTGGTTACTGTCCCAACGCCCAACCATCATGTTGGTTACTGTCCCCAACGCTCCAAACCATCATGTTGGTTACCGTCCCAACCATCATGTTGGTTACCGTCCCAACCATCATGTTGGTTACTGTCCCAACGCTCCAACCATCATGTTGGTTACTGTCCCAACGCTCCAACCATCATGTTGGTTACTGTCCCAACCATCATGTTGGTTACCGTCCCAACGCTCCAACCATCATGTTGGTTACTGTCCCAACCATCATGTTGGTTACCGTCCCAACGCTCCAACCATCATGTTGGTTACTGTCCCAACGCTCCAACCATCATGTTGGTTACTGTCCCAACGCTCCAACCATCATGTTGGTTACTGTCCCAACGCTCCAACCATCATGTTGGTTACTGTCCCAACGCTCCAACCATCATGTTGGTTACTGTCCCAACGCTCCAACCATCATGTTGGTTACTGTCCCAACGCTCCAACCATCATGTTGGTTACCGTCCCAACCATCATGTTGTTTACTGTCCCAACGCTCCAACCATCATGTTGGTTACTGTCCCATCGCTCCAACCATCATGTTGGTTACCGTCCCAACGCTCCAACCATCATGTTGGTTACTGTCCCATCGCTCCAACCATCATGTTGGTTACCGTCCCAACGCTCCAACCATTTTTGCCCAAGTTTTCTCAAGTTGGAGTGAAGTTTGGGCCAGCGACAACTATGCAAGTCCAGGTAACACTTTGACTGAAAAAGTTGAGTCAACTAAAAAAAACAGGCTGTGCAACCAGTTAGTTAATAATAACGAAGTATAAAACTACATGAAATAGATCAATGTGTCATGTGTTATGCCGAGGCTACAGAGGGCTACAGCAGCAGGGGGCCGTTCTGCTCAGGTCTCCACCAAGGCCATGTGTTATGCCTAGGCTACAGAGGGCTACAGCAGCAGGGGGCCGTTCTGCTCAGGTCTCCACTCAAGGCCATGTGTTATGCCTAGGCTACAGAGGGCTACAACAGCAGGGGGCAGTTGCTCAGGTCTCCACCAAGGCCATGTGTTATACCCAGGCTACAGAGGGCTACAACAGCAGGGGGCCGTTCTGCTCAGGTCTCCACTCAAGGCCATGTGTTATGCCTAAGCTACAGAGGCTACAACAGCAGGGGCCGTTCTGCTCAGGTCTCCACTCAAGGCCATGTGTTATGCCCAGGCTACAGAGGGCTAAGGCAGCAGGGGGCCGTTCTGCTCAGGTCGCCATTCAAGGCCATGTGTTATGCCCAGGCTACAGAGGGCTACAGCCGGGCCGTTCTGCTCAGGTCTCCACTCAAGGCTCTGCAGGTTGCTGGGACGGAAGAGGAAAACATCATGCATTTGTCTCCTCTAAACTAATCACAGAAACATTCCTGTTCTGCATGACCTGGTTGTAATCGTGTGGCTCTGAGGTGTTGTCCATGCTGACCACCGCATCACTAGACCACAGGCAATAGTAGACTACCGGCTGCTCTAATCGGTAGGGGCCTTAGCCAAGGAAGCAAACTGTAGGAACCTAACCTCAGTGTATAGGACCTAGCTAGGGAAGATAACTGTAGGGTTCCTAACCTCAGTGTATAGGACCTAGCAGGGGAAGATAACTGTAGGGAACCTAACATCAGTGTATAGGACCTAGCAGGGGAAGATAACTGTAGGGAACCTAACCTCAGTGTATAGGACCTAGCTAGGGGAAGACAACTGTAGGGAACCTAACATCAGTGTATAGGACCTAGCCAGGGGAAGATAACTGTAGGGAACCTAACCTCAGTGTATAGGACCTAGCTAGGGGAAGATAACTGTAGGGAACCTAACCTCAGTGTATAAGGGATAGGAAAGGGAAAGGGGGATACCTAGTCAGTTGTACAACTGAATTGCTTCAACTGAAATGTGTCTACCGTATTTAACCCTCTGAATCAGAGAGGTGAGGACCTAGTCAGGAGAAACACCATTTAAGCCCTCTGAATCAGAGAGGAGAGGACCTAGCCAGGGGAAACACCATTTAACCCCTCTGAATCAGAGAGGAGAGGACCTAGCCAGGACCATTTAACCCTCTGAATCAGAGAGGAGAGGACCTAGCCAGGAGAAACACCATTTAACCCTCTGAATCAGAGAGAGAGGACCTAGCCAGGACCATTTAACCCTCTGAATCAGAGAGGTGAGGACCTAGCCAGGGAAACACCATTTAACCCTCTGAATCAGAGAGGAGAGGACCTAGCCCCTCAATCAGAGAGGAAACACCATTTAACCCCTCTGAATCAGAGAGAGAGGACCAGCCAGGACCCATTTAACCCCTCTGAATCAGAGAGGGAGGAGGACCTACCATTTAACCCCTCTGAATCAGAGAGGAAAGACCTAGCCAGAACCATTTAACCCCTCTGAATCAGAGAGGAGAGGACCTAGCCAGGACACATTTAACCCCTCTGAATCAGAGAGGAGAGGACCTAGCCAGGGAACATCATTTAACCCTCTGAATCAGAGAGGAAAGGACCTAGAGGACCATTTAACCCCTCTGAATCCAGAGGAGAGGACCTAGCCAGGGAAACACAATTTAACCCCTCTGAATCAGAGAGGAGAGGACCTAGCCAGAACCATTTAACCCTCTGAATCAGAGAGGAGAGGACCTAGCCAGGAGAAACACCATTTAACCCCTCTGAATCAGAGAGGAGAGGACCTAGCCAGGAGAAACACCATTTAACCCTCTGAATCAGAGAGGAGAGGACCTAGCCAGGGAAACCCCTCTGAATCAGAGGAGGAGAGGACCAGCCAGAACCATTTAACCCCTCTGAATCAGAGAGGAGAGAGACCTAGCCAGAACCATTTAACCCTCTGAATCAGAGAGGAGAGGACCTAGCCAGGACCATTTAACCCCTCTGAATCAGAGAGGAGAGGGCCTATTTAACCTCTGAATCAGAGAGGAGAGGGACCTAGGCAGGAGAAACACCATTTAACCCCTCTGAATCAGAGAGGAGAGGACCTAGCCAGACCATTTAACCCTCTGAATCAGAGAGGAGAGGACCTAGCCAGGACCATTTAACCCCTCTGAATCAGAGAGGAGAGGACCTAGCCAGAGAAACCATTTAATCCTCTGAATCAGAGGAGAGGACCTAGAGGAGAATCAGAGGAGAGGACCTAGCCAGGACCATTTAACCCTCTGAATCAGAGAGGAGAGGACCTAGCCAGAACCATTTAACCCCTCTGAATCAGAGAGAGAGGACCTAGGCAGGAGAAACACCATTTAACCCCCTCTGAATCAGAGAGAGAGGACCCAGCCATTTAACCCCTCTGAATCAGAGAGGAGAGGACCTAGCCAGGACCATTTAACCCCTCTGAATCAGAGAGAGAGGACCTAGCCAGAGAAACACCATTTAACCCTCTGAATCAGAGAGGAGAGACCTAGCCAGTACCATTTAACCCTCTGAATCAGAGAGGAGAGGACCTAGCCAGAACCATTTAACCCCTGAATCAGAGAGGAGAGACCTAGCCAGAACCATTTAACCCTCTGAATCAGAGAGAGGACCTAGCCAGGACCATTTAACCCCTGAATCAGAGAGAGAGGACCCATTTAACCCTTTTAGACCCAGGAGAAATACTCATCCCCTCTGAATCAGAGAGGAGAGGACCTAGCCAGACCATTTAACCTCTGAATCAGAGAGGAGAGGACCTAGCCAGGACCATTTAACCCCTCTGAATCAGAGAGAGAGGACCCAGCCAGGAGAAACACCATTTAACCCTCTGAATCAGAGAGGAGAGGACCTAGCAGGACCATTTAACCCCTCTGATCAGAGAGGGAGGACCTGGCAGAGAAACACATTTAACCCCAGAGAGAGGAGAGGACCTCCAGGACCATTTAACCCCTCTGAATCAGAGAGAGAGGACCTAGCCAGGACCATTTAACCCCTCTGAATCAGAGAGGAGAGGACCTAGCCAGGAGAAACACCATTTAATCCTCTGAATCAGAGAGGAGGGACCTAGCCAGGACCATTTAACCCCTCTGAATCAGAGAGGAGAGGACCCTAGCCAGACCATTTAACCCCTCTGAATCAGAGAGGAGAGGACCTAGGAGAAACACCATTTAACCCTCTGAATCAGAGAGGAGAGGACCTTTTAACCCCTCTGAATCAGCCTAGGACCATTTAACCCCTCTGAATCAGAGAGGAGGGACCTAGCCAGGACCATTTAACCCCTCTGAATCAGAGAGAGAGAGGACCTAGCCAGGAGAAACACCATTTAACCCTCTGAATCAGAGAGGAGAGGACCTAGCCAGGACCATTTAACCCCTCTGAATCAGAGAGGAGAGGACCTAGCCAGAACCATTTAACCCCTCTGAATCAGAGAGGAGAGGACCTAGCCAGAACCATTTAACCCTCTGAATCAGAGAGGAGGACCTAGCCAGGACCATTTAACCCCCTGAATCAGAGAGGAGAGGACCTAGCCCTCTGAATCAGAGAGACCATTTAACCCCTCTGAATCAGAGAGGAGAGGACCTAGCCAGGAATCAGAGAAGGGACCTACCATTTAACCCCTCTGAATCAGAGAGGACCTAGCCAGGAGAAACACAATTTAACCTAGCCAGGCAGGAGAAACACCATTTAACCCCTCTGAATCAGAGAGGAGAGGACCTAGCCAGGACCATTTAACCCCTCTGAATCAGAGAGGAGAGGACCTAGCCAGGACCATTTAACCCCTCTGAATCAGAGAGGAGGAGCCAGGACCATTTAACCCTCTGAATCAGAGAGGGAGAGGACCCAGCCAGAACCATTTAACCCTCTGAATCAGAGAGGAGAGGACCTAGCCAGGAAACACCATTTAACCCTCTGAATCAGAGAGGAGAGGACCCTAGCCAGGACCATTTAACCCCTCTGAATCAGAGAGGAGAGGACCTAGCCAGGAAACACCATTTAACCCTCTGAATCAGAGAGGAAGGACCTAGCCAGAACCATTTAACCCCTCTGAATCAGAGAGGAGAGGACCAGCCAGGGAAACACCATTTAACCCTCTGAATCAGAGAGGAGAGGACCTAGCCAGGGGAAACACATTTAACCCCTCTGAATCAGAGAGGAGAGGACCTAGCCAGGACCATTTAACCCCTCTGAATCAGAGAGGAGAGGACCTAGCCAGGACCATTTAACCCCTCTGAATCAGAGAGGAGAGGACCTAGCCAGGAGAAACACCATTTAACCCTCTGAATCAGAGAGGAGAGGACCTAGGCAGGACCATTTAACCCCTCTGAATCAGAGAGGAGAGGACCTAGCCAGGGGAAACACCATTTAACCCTCTGAATCAGAGAGGAGAGGACCTAGGCAGGGGAAACACCATTTAACCCTCTGAATCAGAGAGGAGAGGACCTAGCCAGGAAACACATTCTGAATCAGAGAGGAGAGGACCCAGGACCATTTAACCCCTCTGAATCAGAGAGGAGAGGACCTAGCCAGAGAGGAATCAGAGAGGACCTAGCCAGGAAACCATTTAACCCCTCTGAATTAACCCCTCTGAATCAGAGAGGAGAGGACCTAGCCAGGACCATTTAACCCTGAATCAGAGAGGAGAGGACCTAGCCAGGAGAAAACACTGAATCAGAGAGGAGAGGACCTAGCCAGTACCATTTAACCCTCTGAATCAGAGAGGAGAGGACCTAGCCAGAACCATTTAACCCCTCTGAATCAGAGAGGAGAGGACCTAGCCAGAGAATCAGAGAGGAGAGGACCTAGCCAGGACCATTTAACCCCCCTGAATCAGAGAGGAGAGGACCTAGCCAGGACCATTTAACCCCTCTGAATCAGAGAGGAGAGGACCTAGGCAGGAGAAACACCATTTAACCCCTCTGAATCAGAGAGGAGAGGACCTAGCCAGGACCATTTAACCCCTCTGAATCAGAGAGGAGAGGACCTAGCCAGGACCATTTAACCCCTCTGAATCAGAGAGGAGAGGACCTAGCCAGGAGAAACACCATTTAACCCTCTGAATCAGAGAGGAGAGGACCTAGCCAGGACCATTTAACCCCTCTGAATCAGAGAGGAGAGGACCTTGGCAGGAGAAACACCATTTAACCCCTCTGAATCAGAGAGGAGAGGACCTAGCCAGAATCAGAGAGGAGAGGACAGGACCATTTAACCCCTCTGAATCAGAGAGGAGAGGACCTAGCCAGGAAACACCATTTAACCTCTGAATCAGAGAGGAGACCTAGGACCATTTAACCCCTCTGAATCAGAGAGAAACCATTTAACCTCTCTGAATCAGAGAGGAGAGGACCTAGGCAGGAGAAACACCATTTAACCCCTCTGAATCAGAGAGGAGAGGACCTAGCCAGGACCATTTAACCCCTCTGAATCAGAGAGGAGAGACCTAGCCAGGACCATTTAACCCTCTGAATCAGAGAGAGAGGACCTAGCCAGAGAAACACCATTTAACCCTCTGAATCAGAGAGGAGAGGACCTAGCCAGAACCATTTAACCCTCTGAATCAGAGAGAAGGACCTAGCCAGAACCATTTAACCCCTCTGAATCAGAGAGGAGAGGACCTAGCCAGAACCATTTAACCCTCTGAATCAGAGAGGAGAGGACCTAGCCAGGACCATTTAACCCCCCTGAATCAGAGAGGAGAGGACCTAGCCAGGACCATTTAACCCCTCTGAATCAGAGAGGAGAGGACCTAGCCAGGACCATTTAACCCCTCTGAATCAGAGAGGAGAGGACCTAGCCAGGAGAAACACCATTTAACCCTCTGAATCAGAGAGGAGAGGACCTAGCCAGGACCATTTAACCCCTCTGAATCAGAGAGGAGAGGACCTAGCCAGGAGAAACACAATTTAACCCTCTGAATCATAGAGGAGAGGACCTAGGCAGGAGAAACACCATTTAACCCCTCTGAATCAGAGAGGAGAGGACCTAGCCAGGACCATTTAACCCCTCTGAATCAGAGAGGAGAGGACCTAGCCAGGACCATTTAACCCCTCTGAATCAGAGAGGAGAGGACCTAGCCAGGACCATTTAACCCTCTGAATCAGAGAGGAGAGGGACCATTTAACCCTCTGAATCAGAGAGGAGAGGACCTAGCCAGGGGAAACACCATTTAACCCTCTGAATCAGAGAGGAGAGGACCTAGCCAGGACCATTTAACCCCTCTGAGTCAGCGAGGAGAGGACCTAGCCAGGGGAAACACCATTTAACCCTCTGAATCAGAGAGGAGAGGACCTAGCCAGAACCATTTAACCCCTCTGAGTCAGAGAGGAGAGGACCTAGCCAGGGGAAACACCATTTAACCCTCTGAATCAGAGAGGAGAGGACCTAGCCAGGGGAAACACAATTTAACCCCTCTGAATCAGAGAGGAGAGGACCTAGCCAGGACCATTTAACCCCTCTGAATCAGAGAGGAGAGGACCTAGCCAGGACCATTTAACCCCTCTGAATCAGAGAGGAGAGGACCTAGCCAGGGGAAACACCATTTAACCCTCTGAATCAGAGAGGAGAGGACCTAGGCAGGACCATTTAACCCCTCTGAATCAGAGAGGAGAGGACCTAGCCAGGGGAAACACCATTTAACCCTCTGAATCAGAGAGGAGAGGACCTAGGCAGGGGAAACACCATTTAACCCTCTGAATCAGAGAGGAGAGGACCTAGCCAGGGGAAACACAATTTAACCCCTCTGAATCAGAGAGGAGAGGACCTAGCCAGGACCATTTAACCCCTCTGAATCAGAGAGGAGAGGACCTAGCCAGGACCATTTAACCCCTCTGAATCAGAGAGGAGAGGACCTAGCCAGGGGAAACACCATTTAACCCTCTGAATCAGAGAGGAGAGGACCTAGCCAGGGGAAACACCATTTAACCCTCTGAATCAGAGAGGAGAGGACCTAGGCAGGAGAAACACCATTTAACCCCTCTGAATCAGAGAGGAGAGGACCTAGCCAGGGGAAACACCATTTAACCCCTCTGAATCAGAGAGCAGAGGACCTAGGCAGGGTAAGGGTAAGCTCCCCACAGGAATCCAACCTTCAGGCACATCTAGGGCAGCTCAGAGAGGAAAACCCCTAATAGTTGACTAATCTCCTGGTAGTGAGGAAACTGAACCACCGCTGGTGGTGCCTGGAGAATGTTCTAGGGTGTTTAGAGGGCTGCTGGGGAGGCTGGGTACAGGGAAGATTCAAGATAACATCCTCTGATGTACACCGACTACCGAATGACTTCAGGAGAAATAAGACTTATTGTGTATTTGTACAAAACAGCCCTACGAGGCAAAAACAG
>NW_027038651.1:15000-34870 GCF_034236695.1 Oncorhynchus nerka
CTGTGTCTGTGTGTGTGTCTGTGTCTGTCTGTCTGTGTGTGTGTCTGTGTGTCTGTGTCTGTCTGTCTGTGTGTGTGTGAACCTTGAGTCAGAGTTGAATCATTTTCACACCACTTCAACTACAAGAAGAAGAAGAAGTAAATGAAAATGGAAGTTGTTTATAGTGGAACAGTGACGTGATGGAATTGACTCTGCACATCTCTAACCCTTGCAGCAACACCTACAAGGAGAACTTGAGAGATAATCGTGATATTTATTAAGATGATCGAGTGTCTCTGGGACCACAGAAAGCTGCAGGCAATACTACAACTACAGCAATCACAACCTAGCTCACAGATACAGTTTAGCTGTCAACAACACAGTATACCACCTTTAAGGATTGGTCAGAGGAATGGAGAAAGAACAACACAGTATACCACCTTTAAGGATTGGTCAGAGGAATGGAGAAAGAACAACACAGTATACCACCTTTAAGGATTGGTCAGAGGAATGGAGAAAGAACAACACAGTATACCACCTTTAAGGCTTGGTCAGAGGAATGGAGAAAGAAGCATGTAAGAGAGACGGACAGATTCTCCACATTTTGTTACGTTACAGCCGTATTCTAAAAATTGTGTAAATAAACTGGGGCGAAGGTTCACCTTCCAACAGGACAACAACCCTAAGCACACAGCCAAGACAACGCAGGAGTGGCTTCGGGACAAGTCTCTGATTGTCCTTGAGTGACCTAGCCAGAGCCCAGACATCTCTGGAGAGACCTGAAAATAGCTGTGCAGCGACTCTCCGATCCAACCTGACAGAGCTTGAGAGGATCTGCAGAGAAGAATTAGGAGAAACTCCCCAAATACAGGTGTGCCAAGCTTGTAGTGTCATACCCAAGAAGACTCAAGGCTGTAATCACTACCAAGGGTGATACAACAAAGTACTGAGGAAAGGGTGTGAATACTTATGTAAATGTGATATCTGCAAAAATGTCTAAAAACTTGTTTTTGGTTTGTCATCATTGGGTATTGTGATGTCATCATGGGGTATTGTGATGTCATCATGGGGTATTGTGATATCATTGTGGGGTAATGTGATGTCATTATGGGGTATTGTGATGTCATTGTGGGGTAATGTGATGTCATTATGGGGTAATGTGATGTCATTGTGGGGTAATGTGATGTCATTATGGGGTATTGTAATGTCATTATGGGGTAATGTGATGTCATCGTGGGGTAATGTGATGTCATTATGGGGTAATGTGATGTCATTGTGGGGTAATGTGATGTCATTATGGGGTATTGTAATGTCATTATGGGGTAATGTGATGTCATCGTGGGGTATTGGGATGTCATTATGGGGTATTGTGATGTCATTGTGGGGTAATGTGATGTCTTTGTGGGGTAATGTGATGTCATTGTGGGGTATTGGGATGTCATTATGGGGTATTGTGATGTCATTGTGGGGTAATGTGATGTCATTGTGGGGTAATGTGATGTCATTATGGGGTATTGTGATGTCATTGTGGGGTATTGTGATGTCATTGTGGGGTATTGTGATGTCATTGTGGGGTATTGGGATGTCATTATGGGGTATTGTGATGTCATTGTGGGGTAATGTGATGTCTTTGTGGGGTAATGTGATGTCATTGTGGGGTATTGTGATGTCATTGTGGGGTAATGTGATGTCATTATGGGGTATTGTGATGTCATTGTGGGGTAATGTGATGTCATTATGGGATAATGTGATGTCATTATGGGGTATTGTGATGTCATTATGGGGTAATGTGATGTCATTATGGGGTATTGTGATGTCATTATGGGGTATTGTGATGTCATTATGGGGTATTGAGTGTAGATTGATTAGTGAAAAAACGATTTAATCCATTTTAGAACAAGGCTGTAACGTATCAACATGAGGGTAAAGGGAAGGGGTCTGAATACATTGTAGGCTGCATTGTAAAGGGAAGGGGTCTGAATACATTGTAGGCTGCATTGTAAAGGGAAGAGGTCTGAATACATTGTAGGCTGCATTGTAAAGGGAAGGGGTCTGAATACATTGTAGGCTGCATTGTAAAGGGAAGGGGTCTGAATAAAGTATAATCCTCTCACCCCCTCCCCTGAAAAGATTTAGATGCACTACTGTTCCACTGGAGGTCTTAAAGGGAAGGGGTCTGAATACATTGTAGGCTGCAAGGAACTTTACCTATGAGACAGACTACAAGGCAGCAGTCTGACTTATCAGCCTGTCAGAATGGCGCTCTCCCACTGTACATATAAATATTATCCATAAAACATGAAGTGTCCCTTATCGTTTACACATCATGTAACGCTAACAATCAACATAGATAACAAGACTACCTAGCTAGCTCACAAGACTAGCCAAGCTGCGTTGGGTAGTATTCTGTAATATGAATGGTTTACAATCAACATAGATAACAAGACTACCTAGCTAGCTCACAAGACTAAGCCAAGCTGCGTTGTTCCATGCATGCAATTGACTGTGGTCTTGGGGGGCAGCACGCAGACTGTCTTGTCAGGCATCGTTCAGGGTTTAAATGACCCACGAGCTCATCGCGATCAACGCAGCCACAGGGCTCCTTGATGAGGCGGTTATCGTGCATCTGAACACTGCTACTTTTCATTATCTCGTGATCTCGACAAAAACAACTATTTTTATGTTGTGACCACAGTAAAAAGTATTCTGGTGAGGTTCCTAGCATGCTGCACACATCAACGGGAAGACAGTTATTAAACCAGCACCACGTGATGTTACTGAGAAATAGTCGGAGTCTATTACTGTAAGTCCAAAAGGCTTGTCCAGCATTGGCTTTATGTTCAATACATTTCCGTAATAAAGCAATACGAAGAGCAGGCTTCATATGCCCATGCATTACCCTCCACAGATCAATACGCAACTATATACATCCACTGTATCCAATTATCACTTGTCAACGTGAGAGACTCCTCTAGCAAGGAGAGAGACGTCCTTCCAGAAAGAGAGAGAGAGAGAGAGGAGACATTTCTAAGCATCCAAACTAATGGAAGTGTGTCAAGTGGAACACAATATACACACCATTATTTCAGGGAGCAGATGAGACAAATGACACTGTGTGACATGTAAATACACTTCTCCTGGAGAGAGAGAGAGAATAGATAGAGAGAGAGAGAATAGATAGAGAGAGAGAATATATATATAGAGAGAATAGATAGAGAGAGATAGAATAGATCGAGAGAGAGAATAGATAGAGAGAGAGAATAGATAGAGAGAGAGAGAATATATAGAGAGAGATAGAATAGATAGAGAGAGAGAATAGATAGAGAGAGAGAATATATATAGAGAGAGGGAATATATATAGAGAGAGAATAGATAGAGAGAGAGAAAGATAAAAATACGTAGGGAGAATAGATGGGGAGAATAGATAGAGAGAGAAAAGATAGAGAGAGAGAGGGGGTGAGAAAGAAAGAGGGAGAGAAAAAGAAAGAGAGAGGAGAGAGAATAGATAGGGAGAGAAATAGATAGGGAGAGGGAGAAAGAGCGAGAATAGGTAGGAGAGAGAGAGAATAGGTAGGGAGAAAAGAGAGAGAATAGGTAGGGAGAGAAAGAGAGAGAATAGGTAGGGAGAGAAAGAGGGAGAGACAGAGAGAGAATAGGTAGGGAGAGAAAGAGAGAGAATAGGTAGGAGAGAGAGAAATAGGTAGGGAGAGAAAGAGAGAGAATAGGTAGGGAGAGAAAGAGAGAGAATAGGTATGTAGGGAGAGAAAGAGAGAGAATAGGTAGGGAGAGAGAAAGAGAGAGAATAGGTAGGGAGAGAGAGAGAGAAATAGGTAGGGAGAGAAAGAGAGAGAATAGGTAGGCAGAGAGAGAAAGAGAGATAATAGGTAGGGAGAGAGAAAGAGAGAGAATAGGTAGGAGAGAAAGAGAGAGAAGAATAGCTAGGGAGAGAGAAAGAGAGAGAATAGGTAGAGAGAAAGAGAGAAGAGATAGAGAGAGAGAGAGAGAGGGGGAGAGAAAGAGAGAGAATAGGTAGGGAGAAAGAGAGAGAATAGGTAGGGAGAGAGAGAAAGAGAGAGAATAGGTAGGGAGAGAGAGAAGAGAGAGAATAGGTAGGGAGAGAGAAAGAGAGAGAATAGGTAGGGAGAAAGAGAGAGAATAGCTAGGGAGAGAGAAAGAGAGAGAATAGGTAGGAGAGAAAGAGAGAAGAGATAGGAGAGAGAGAGAGAGAGGGGGAGAGAAAGAGAGAGAATAGGTAGGGAGATAAGAGAGAGAATAGGTAGGGAGAGAGAGAATAGGTAGGGAGAGAAAGAGAGAGAATAGGTAGGGAGAGAGAGAAAGAGAGAGAATAGGTAGGGAGAGAGAGAAAGAGAGAGAATAGGTAGGGAGAGAGAAAAAGAGAGAGAATAGGTAGGGAGAGAAAGAGAGAGAATAGCTAGGGAGAGAGAAAGAGAGAGAATAGGTAGGGAGAGAAAGAGAGAGAGAGATAGGGAGAGAGAGAGAGAGAGGGGGGGGAGAGAAAGAGAGAGAATAGGTAGGGAGAGAAAGAGAGAGAATAGGTAGGGAGAGAAAGAGAGAGAATAGGTAGGGAGAGAAAGAGAGAGAGGGAGAGACGGAGAGAAAGAGAGAATAGCTAGGGAGAGAGAAAGAGAGAGAATAGGTAGGGAGAGAAAGAGAGAAGAGATAGGGAGAGAGAGAGAGAGAGGGGGGGAGAAAAAGAGAGAGAGAAGGAGAGAGAGAGGTAGAAGGCCGTCTCATGTGATTGAAACAGTGTCTAAAATGTCCCCCTATTCTCTGTACAGTGCACTACATGGCACCCTTTTCTCTATACAGTGCACTACATGGCCCCCTATTCTCTGTACAGTGCACTACATGGCCCCCTATTCTCTATACAGTGCACTACATGGCCCCCTATTCTCTGTACAGTGCACTACATGGCCCCCTATTCTCTGTACAGTGCACTACATGGCCCCCTATTCTCTATACAGTGCACTACATGGCCCCCTATTCTCTATACAGTGCACTACATGGCCCCCTATTCTCTATACAGTGCACTACATGGCCCCCTATTCTCTGTACAGTGCACTACATGGCCCCCTATTCTCTGTACAGTGCACTACATGGCCCCTATTCTCTATACAGTGCACTACATGGCCCCCTATTCTCTATACAGTGCACTACATGGCCCCCTATTCTCTATACAGTGCACTACATGGCCCCCTATTCTCTGTACAGTGCACTACATGGCCCCCTATTCTCTATACAGTGCACTACATGGCCCCCTATTCTCTATACAGTGCACTACATGGCCCCCTATTCTCTATACAGTGCACTACATGGCCCCCTATTCTCTGTACAGTGCACTACATGGCCCCCGATTCCAGTATATACCAGTGAAGATATTTAACAGGAACTCAGGACATGTTATTGAGATGATTCCAGTATATACCAGTGAAGATATTTAACAGGAACTCAGGACATGTTAAAGACAGATGTGTCCAGTATATACCAGTGAAGATATTTAACAGGAACTCAGGACATGTTAAAGACAGATGTGTCCAGTATATACCAGTGAAGATATTTAACAGGAACTCAGGACATGTTAAAGACAGATGTGTCCAGTATATACCAGTGAAGATATTTAACAGGAACTCAGGACATGTTAAAGACAGATGTTTCAGTATATACCAGTGAAGATATTTAACAGGAACTCAGGACATGTTATTGAGATGATTCCAGTATATACCAGTGAAGATATTTAACAGGAACTCAGGACATGTTAAAGACAGATGTGTCCAGTATATACCAGTGAAGATATTTAACAGGAACTCAGGACATGCTAAAGACAGATGTGTCCAGTATATACCAGTGAAGATATTTAACAGGAACTCAGGACATGTTAAAGACAGATGTGTCCAGTATATACCAGTGAAGATATTTAACAGGAACTCAGGACATGTTAAAGACAGATGTTTCAGTATATACCAGTGAAGATATTTAACAGGAACTCAGGACATGTTATTGAGATGATTCCAGTATATACCAGTGAAGATATTTAACAGGAACTCAGGACATGTTATTGAGATGATTCCAGTATATACCAGTGAAGATATTTAACAGGAACTCAGGACATGTTAAAGACAGATGTGTCCAGTATATACCAGTGAAGATATTTAACAGAAGAGCGTGTGGAAGCTCTGGCTAATCATTTTAAGCTTCATATTGTGTCGCGTATCCAACCAGACACTCTCCCAAAGTAACAAGGTTGTTTCCCAACGAGGCAAATTAAAAAAAGTAAATTTGATGCTGCGTCTCTGCATATCATGATGCAAATTCAGCAAATCCGAAACTCATTTCACTGATAACTAAGTTGTTGTAATTGTTGGATGATGACAGGAACACTGTGTTGTATCCCTCCCACAAATCCAGATGGGAAACACATAAAGGATCACATTTTAAACTCTAAGAGACAGTGTCAGTTCCACAGGAACCACCTGAGACACTTCATAACCTTGTAGATTACAATACTTTAGTATGTGTCATCGTAATGCTCGTCACTAAATCTGTGTTTACATAATGTTTAGATCCCTGTCCATATAGGGTACCCTGTTTCAGGGACCACAATGTATGTTAGACCCCTATATAGAGGTTAAAACCTGTTTAATATTACCGTAAGAGACAGAGTACACGTTCATAACCTTGTAGATTACAATACTTTACTATTAGATATGTTAGATCCTCTGTCCATATAGAGGTTAAACACTGTTTATAACCTTGTATTACCGTATTAGATATGTTAGATCCCCTGTCTGTGACATATAGAGGTTAAACCCTGTATTACGTTCATAACCTTGTAGATTACAATACTTTACTATTAGATATGTTAGATCCTCTGTCCCGTAAGAGACAGAGTACACGTATAACCTTGTAGATTACAATACTTTACTATTAGATATGTTAGTATATAGAGGTTAAACCCTGTTACACGTTCATAACCTTGTAGATTACAATACTTTACTATTAGATATGTTAGATCCCCTGTCTGTGACATAGAGAGTTAAACAGTATTACCGTAAGAGACAGAGTACACGTTCATAACCTTGTAGATTACAATACTTTACTATTAGATATGTTAGATCCCCTGTCTGTGACATATAGAGGTTAAACCCTGTTTAGTATTACCCTGTAAGAGACAGAGTACACGTTCATAACCTTGTAGATTACAATACTTTACTATTAGATATGTTAGATCCCCTGTCTGTGACATATAGAGGTTAAACCCTGTTTAGTATTACCGTAAGAGACAGAGTACACGTTCATAACCTTGTAGATTACAATACTTTACTATTAGATATGTTAGATCCCCTGTCTGTGACATATAGAGGTTAAACCCTGTTTAGTATTACCGTAAGAGACAGAGTACACGTTCATAACCTTGTAGATTACAATACTTTACTATTAGATATGTTAGATCCCCTGTCTGTGACATATAGAGGTTAAACCCCTGTTTAGTATTACCGTAAGAGACAGAGTACACGTTCATAACCTTGTAGATTACAATACTTTACTATTAGATATGTTAGATCCCCTGTCTGTGACATATAGAGGTTAAACCCTGTTTAGTATTACCGTAAGACAGAGTACACGAGTAGATTAAGTACGATATCATACATATAGAGGTTAAACCTGTTTAGTATTACCGTAAGAGACAGAGTTTCATAACCTTGTAGATTACAATACTTTACTATTAGATATGTTAGATCCCCAGAGTGTCTGTGACATATAGAGGTTAAACCCTGTTTAGTATTACCGTAAGAGACAGAGTAAGAGACAGAGTACACGTTCATAACCTTGTAGATTACAATACTTTACTATTAGATATGTTAGATCCCCCTGTCTGTTCATAGAGGTTAAACACTGTTTAGTATTACCGTAGAGACAGAGTACGTTCATAACCTTGTAGATTACAATACTTTACTATTAGATATGTTAGATCCTGTCTGACATATAGAGGTTAAACCCTGTTTAGTATTACCGTAAGAGACAGAGTACACGTTCATAACCTTGTAGATTACAATACTTTACTATTAGATATGTTAGATCCCTGTCTGTGACATATAGAGGTTAAACACTGTTTAATATTACCGTAAGAGACAGAGTACACGTTCATAAACTGCGTTTTTAAAAGGTACAATGCATCTGTTTTTATCTTTTATCTCAATACCTAATTATTTCTGGGTAACAATTAAGTAACTGTGATTGTTTATTTTTTTTTCACATTTTAATTGTAAACAAAGATAGCTTCAGCAAAGAGCAATTTGTCAAGGAAGAATTTAGCTAGGATTCTCTGGGAGTGGTCTGAGTGTGGAGGGGGAAACTGAAAACTAGTTGTTATTGGCAGAGAGGTTTAGAACTCTCTTTCTTATTGGTCTATTAATTCATTTACTGATGTCACCAAGCACGCCAAAACTCCATTCTACCAAAACAGTCTTTTCCAAACAGCTCTTACACTCTTAAGGACATTATCATCATTTTCAGAGTCTTATTCAAAACCCATAGTGTAGATTTACATACAAAACACAGGAAATCACATTTTTGACTGCACTGGGCCTTTAACCGTAAGAGACTGCTGAGTTCACCTTGATAACCCTGTGTCAAACATACATGGTGAGGGGATCCAAACCGCCAGGTGGTTTGATAATAAAATAGGGGGGGACAGTCAATCTACATAGGGGGGAGGAGTCAATCTACATAGGGGGGAGGAGTCAATCTACATAGGGGGGAGGAGTCAATGGACCTAAAGTGGCAAGAAAAAGGCACGTGAACCCTTTGGAATTAACTGGATTTCTGCATCAATTGGTCATATAATTAAGTCACAACAATAGACAAACACAGTCATCAAATCAAATAAATTTATATAGCCCTTCGTACATCAGCTGATATCTCAAAGTGCTGTACAGAAACCCAGCCTAAAACCCCAAACAGCAAGCAATGCAGGTGTAGAAGCACGGTGGCTAGGAAAAACTCCCTAGAAAGGCCAAAACCTAGGAAGAAACCTAGAGAGGAACCAAGCTATGAGGGGTGGCCCAAACAGCAAGCAATGCAGGTGTAGAAGCACGGTGTGCTTAAACTAATAACACACAAATTATGGTATTTTTCTTGTCTATATTGAATACGTCATTAAAACATTCACACTGTAGGTTGTAAAAAGTATGTGAACCCCACAAGGCTAATGACTGGGCTAATGACTGGGCTAATGACTGGGCTAATGACTTTTCCAAAAGATAACTGGAGTCAGGAGTCAGTTAACCTGGAGCCCAATCAATGAGATGAGATTGGAAATGTTGGTTAGAGCTGCCTTGCCCTATAAAAAACACTCACAAAATGTGAGTTTGCTATTCACAAGAAGCATTGCCTGATGTGACCCAGGCCTCGAACAAAAGAGACCTCAGAAAACCTAAGATGAAGAATTGTTGTCTTGCATAAAGCTGGAAAGGGCTACAAAAGTATCTCTAAAAGCCTTGACGTTCATCAGTCCACGCTAAGACAAATTGTTGCCGTCCTGCAAACACGACTGCAAGAGCACAGCGCAGAATGTTCAATGAGGTTAAGAAGAATCCTAGAGTGTCAGCTAAAGACTTACAGAAATCTCTGGAACATGCTAACATCTCTGTTGATGAGTCTACGATACGTAAAACACTAAACAAGAATGATGTTCATGGGAGGACACCACGGAAGAAGCCACTGCTGTCCAAAAAAACATCATTTCAGCACGTCTGAAGTTTACAAAAGAGTGGCCCAGTCAGAGTCCTGACCTCAACCCGATTGAGATGCTGTGGCATGACCTCAAGAGAGTGATTCACACCAGACATCCCAAGAATATTGCTGAATTGAAACAGTTTTGTAAAGAGGAATGGTCCAAAATTACTCCTGACCATTGTGCAGGTCTGATACACAACTACAGAAAACGTTTGGTTGAGGTTATTGCTGCCAAAGGAGGGTCAACCAGTTATTAAATCCAAGAGTTCACTATTTCCACCCTGCATTGGGGAAAGGGAAAGGAGGATACCTAGTCAGTTGTACAACAGAAAGAGGGTGATACCTAGTCAGTTGTACAACAGAAAGAGGGATACCTAGTCAGTTGTACAACAGAAAGAGGGATACCTAGTCAGTTGTACAACAGAAAGAGGGATACCTAGTCAGTTGTAAAACAGAAAGAGGGATACCTAGTCAGTTGTACAACAGAAAGAGGGATACCTAGTCAGTTGTACAACAGAAAGAGGGATACCTAGTCAGTTGTACAACAGAAAGAGGGATACCTAGTCAGTTGTACAACAGAAAGAGGGATACCTAGTCAGTTGTACAACAGAAAGAGGGATACCTGGTCAGTTGTACAACAGAAAGAGGGTGATACCTAGTCAGTTGTACAACAGAAAGAGGGATACCTGGTCAGTTGTACAACAGAAAAAGGGATACCTAGTCAGTTGTACAACAGAAAGAGGGGGATACCTGGTCAGTTGTACAACAGAAAGAGGGGGATACCTAGTCAGTTGTACAACAGAAAGAGGGGGATACCTAGTCAGTTGTACAACAGAAAGAGGGATACCTAGTCAGTTGTACAACAGAAAGAGGGGGATACCTAGTCAGTTGTACAACAGAAAGAGGGGATACCTAGTCAGTTGTACAACAGAAAGAGGGATATTTAGTCAGTTGTACAACAGAAAGAGGGATAATACCTAGTCAGTTGTACAACAGAAAGAGGGGATACCTAGTCAGTTGTACAACAGAACGAGGGATACCTAGTCAGTTGTACAACAGAAAGAGGGAGATACCTAGTCAGTTGTACAACAGAAAGAGGAGATACCTAGTCAGTTGTACAACAGAAAGAGGGGATACCTAGTCAGTTGTACAACAGAAAGAGGGGATACCTAGTCAGTTGTACAACAGAACGAGGGGATACCTAGTCAGTTGTACAACAGAACGAGGGATACCTAGTCAGTTGTACAACAGAAAGAGGAGATACCTGGTCAGTTGTACAACAGAAAGAGGGGGATACCTAGTCAGTTGTACAACAGAAAGAGGGGATACCTAGTCAGTTGTACAACAGAAAGGGGATACCTAGTCAGTTGTACAACAGAAAGAGGGGGATACCTAGTCAGTTGTACAACAGAAAGAGGGTGATACCTAGTCAGTTGTACAACAGAAAGAGGGTGATACCTAGTCAGTTGTACAACAGAAAGAGGGTGATACCTAGTCAGTTGTACAACAGAAAGGGGGATACCTAGTCAGTTGTACAACAGAAAGAGGATACCTAGTCAGTAGTACAACAGAAAGAGGGATACCTAGTCAGTTGTACAACAGAAAGAGGGATACCTAGTCAGTTGTACAACAGAAAGAGGGATACCTAGTCAGTAGTACAACAGAAAGAGGGTGATACCTAGTCAGTTGTACAACAGAAAGAGGGATACCTAGTCAGTTGTACAACAGAAAGAGGGATACCTAGTCAGTTGTACAACAGAAAGAGGGTGATACCTAGTCAGTTGTACAACAGAAAGAGGGTGATACCTAGTCAGTTGTACAACAGAAAGAGGGATACCTAGTCAGTTGTACAACAGAAAGAGGGATACCTAGTCAGTTGTACAACAGAAAGAGGGATACCTAGTCAGTTGTACAACAGAAAGAGGGATACCTAGTCAGTTGTACAACAGAAAGAGGGATACCTAGTCAGTTGTACAACAGAAAGAAGGATACCTAGTCAGTAGTACAACAGAAAGAGGATACCTAGTCAGTTGTACAACAGAAAGAGGGATACCTAGTCAGTTGTACAACAGAAAGAGGGATACCTAGTCAGTTGTACAACAGAAAGAGGATACCTAGTCAGTTGTACAACAGAAGAGGGATACCTAGTCAGTTGTACAACAGAAAAGGGATACCTAGTCAGTTGTACAACAGAAAGAGAGTGATACCTGGTCAGTTGTACAACAGAAAGAGGGTGATACCTAGTCAGTTGTACAACAGAATACCTGGTTTGTACAACTGAAATGTGTCTTCTGTTGTATTTAACCCAACCCCCTGAATCAGTTGTACAACAAAAAAAAGGGCGCTGCCTTAATCGACATCCACGAATCCTTCGTTGTGGGGGGGGGCTGCCTTAATCGACATCCACGCCTCTTCGTGGGGGGCTGCATTTAACCCAATCGACATCCACGTCTTCGTGTGGGGGGGCTGCCTTAATCGACATCCACGTCTTCGTGTGGGGGGCTGCCTTAATCGACATCCGTCTTCGTGTGGGGGGCTGCCTTAATCGACATCCACGTCTTCGTGTGGGGGCTGCCTTAATCGACATCCACGTCTTCGTGTGGGGGCTGCCTTAATCGACATCCACGTCTTCGTGGGAGGGTGGGGCTGCCTTAATCGACATCCACGTCTTCGTGGGAGGGGGGGGCTGCCTTAATCGACATCCACGTCTCCGGCGTTCGTGGAACAGTGTGAATGTTTACACGGTGTGTTCAATTGTTTGTGTGTTTATTAGTTCAAGCAGACTGTGTTTATTTACTGTTGTGACTTAGATGAAGATCAGATAAAAAATGTATAATCGCTGTCCAGCTGCCTAGTAATCACTGGGCCAGCTGCCTAGTAATCACTGTCCAGCTGCCTAGTAATCACTGTCCAGCTGCCTAGTAATCACTGTCCAGCTGCCTAGTAATCACTGTCCAGCTGCCTAGTAATCACTGTCCAGCTGCCTAGTAATCACTGTCCAGCTGCCTAGTAATCACTGTCCAGCTGCCTAGCAATCACTGTCCAGCTGCCTAGTAATCACTGTCCAGCTGCTGTAATCACTGTCCAGCTGCCTTAATCACTGTCCAGCTGCCTAGTAATCACCGTCCAGCTGCCTAGTAATCACTGTCCAGCTGCCTAGTAATCACTGTCCAGCTGCCTAGTAATCACTGTGTAGCCGCCTAAATCACCGCATGCCTAGTAATCACTGTCCAGCTGCCTAGTAATCACTGTCCAGCTGCCTAGTAATCACTGTCCAGCTGCCTAGCAATCACTGTCCAGCTGCCTAGTAATCACTGTCCAGCTGCCTAGTAATCACTGTCCAGCTGCCTAGTAATCACTGTCCAGCTGCCTAGTAATCACTGTCCAGCTGCCTAGTAATCACTGTCCAGCTGCCTAGTAATCACTGTCCAGCTGCCTAGTAATCACTGTCCAGCTGCCTAGTAATCACTGTCCAGCTGCCTAGTAATCACTGTCCAGCTGCCTAGTAATCACTGTCCAGCTGCCTAGTAATCACTGTCCAGCTGCCTAGTAATCACTGTCCAGCTGCCTAGTAATCACTGTCCAGCTGCCTAGTAATCACTGTGTAGCTGCCTAGTAATCACTGTCCAGCTGCCTAGTAATCACTGTCCAGCTGCCTAGTAATCACTGTCCAGCTGCCTAGTAATCACTGTCCAGCTGCCTAGTAATCACTGTCCAGCTGCCTAGTAATCACTGTCCAGCTGCCTAGTAATCACTGTCCAGCTGCCTAGTAATCACTGTCCAGCTGCCTAGTAATCACTGTCCAGCTGCCTAGTAATCACTGTCCAGCTGCCTAGTAATCACTGTCCAGCTGCCTAGTAATCACTGTCCAGCTGCCTAGTAATCACTGTCCAGCTGCCTAGTAATCACTGTCCAGCTGCCTAGTAATCACTGTCCAGCTGCCTAGTAATCACTGTCCAGCTGCCTAGTAATCACTGTGTAGCTGCCTAGTAATCACTGTCCAGCTGCCTAGTAATCACTGTCCAGCTGCCTAGTAATCACTGTCCAGCTGCCTAGTAATCACTGTCCAGCTGCCTAGTAATCACCGTCCAGCTGCCTAGTAATCACTGTCCAGCTGCCTAGTAATCACTGTCCAGCTGCCTAGTAATCACTGTCCAGCTGCCTAGTAATCACTGTCCAGCTGCCTAGTAATCACTGTCCAGCTGCCTAGTAATCACTGTCCAGCTGCCTAGTAATCACTGTGTCAGCTGCCTAGTAATCACTGTCCAGCTGCCTAGTAATCACTGTCCAGCTGCCTAGTAATCACTGTGTAGCTGCCTAGTAATCACTGTCCAGCTGCCTAGTAATCACTGTCCAGCTGCCTAGTAATCACTGTGTAGCTGCCTAGTAATCACTGTCCAGCTGCCTAGTAATCACTGTCCAGCTGCCTGTAATCACTGTCCAGCTGCCTAGTAATCACTGTCCAGCTGCCTAGCAATCACTGTCCAGCTGCCTAGTAATCACTGTCCAGCTGCCTAGTAATCACTGTGTAGCTGCCTAGTAATCACTGTCCAGCTGCCTAGTAATCACTGTCCAGCTGCCTAGTAATCACTGTCCAGCTGCCTAGTAATCACTGTCCAGCTGCCTAGTAATCACTGTCCAGCTGCTGTCCAGCTGCTGCCTAGTAATCACTGTCCAGCTGCCTAGTAATCACTGTCCAGCTGCCTAGTAATCACTGTCCAGCTGCCTAGTAATCACTGTCCAGCTGCCTAGTAATCACTGTCCAGCTGCCTAGTAATCACTGTCCAGCTGCCTAGTAATCACTGTCCAGCTGCCTAGTAATCACTGTCCAGCTGCCTAGTAATCACTGTGTAGCTGCCTAGTAATCACTGTCCAGCTGCCTAGTAATCACTGTCCAGCTGCCTAGTAATCACTGTGTAGCTGCCTAGTAATCACTGTCCAGCTGCCTAGTAATCACTGTCCAGCTGCCTAGTAATCACTGTCCAGCTGCCTAGTAATCACTGTGTAGCTGCCTAGTAATCACTGTCCAGCTGCCTAGTAATCACTGTCCAGCTGCCTAGTAATCACTGTCCAGCTGCCTAGTAATCACTGTCCAGCTGCCTAGTAATCACTGTCCAGCTGCCTAGTAATCACTGTCCAGCTGCCTAGTAATCACTGTCCAGCTGCCTAGTAATCACTGTCCAGCTGCCTAGTAATCACTGTCCAGCTGCCTAGTAATCACTGTCCAGCTGCCTAGTAATCACTGTCCAGCTGCCTAGTAATCACTGTCCAGCTGCCTAGTAATCACTGTCCAGCTGCCTAGTAATCACTGTCCAGCTGCCTAGTAATCACTGTCCAGCTGCCTAGTAATCACTGTCCAGCTGCCTAGTAATCACTGTCCAGCTGCCTAGTAATCACTGTGTAGCTGCCTAGTAATCACTGTCCAGCTGCCTAGTAATCACTTCCAGCCGCCTAGTAATCACTGTCCAGCTGCCTAGTAATCACTGTCCAGCTGCCTAGTAATCACTGTGTAGCTGCCTAGTAATCACCGTGTACTGTGTAGCTGCCTAGTAATCACTGTCCAGCTGCCTAGTAATCACTGTCCAGCTGCCTAGTAATCACTGTCCAGCTGCCTAGTAATCACTGTCCAGCTGCCTAGTAATCACTGTCCAGCTGCCTAGTAATCACTGTCCAGCTGCCTAGTAATCACTGTCCAGCTGCCTAGTAATCACTGTCCAGCTGCCTAGTAATCACTGTCCAGCTGCCTAGTAATCACTGTCCAGCTGCCTAGTAATCACTGTCCAGCTGCCTAGCAATCACTGTGTAGCTGCCTAGTAATCACTGTCCAGCTGCCTAGTAATCACTGTCCAGCTGCCTAGTAATCACTGTCCAGCTGCCTAGTAATCACTGTCCAGCTGCCAGCTGCCTAGTAATCACTGTGTAGCTGCCTAGTAATCACTGTCCAGCTGCCTAGTAATCACTGTCCAGCTGCCTAGTAATCACTGTCCAGCTGCCTAGCAATCACTGTCCAGCTGCCTAGTAATCACTGTGTAGCTGCCTAGTAATCACTGTCCAGCTGCCTAGTAATCACTGTCCAGCTGCCTAGTAATCACTGCCCTAGTAATCACTGTCCAGCTGCCTAGTAATCACTGTCCAGCTGCCTAGTAATCACTGTCCAGCTGCCTAGTAATCACTGTCCAGCTGCCTAGTAATCACTGTCCAGCTGCCTAGCAATCACTGTCCAGCTGCCTAGTAATCACTGTCCAGCTGCCTAGTAATCACTGTCCAGCTGCCTAGTAATCACTGTCCAGCTGCCTAGTAATCACTGTCCAGCTGCCTAGTAATCACTGTCCAGCTGCCTAGTAATCACTGTCCAGCCGCTCTGTAATCACTGTCCAGCTGCCTAGTAATCACTGTCCAGCCGCCTAGCAATCACTGTCCAGCTGCCTAGTAATCACTGTGTAGCCAGTAATCACTGCCTAGTAATCACTGTCCAGCTGCCTAGTAATCACTGTCCAGCTGCCTAGTAATCACTGTCCAGCTGCCTAGTAATCACTGTCAGTAATCACTGTCCAGCTGCCTAGTAATCACTGTGTAGCTGCCTAGTAATCACTGTCCAGCTGCCTAGTAATCACTGTGTAGCTGCCTAGTAATCACTGTAGCTGCCTAGTAATCACTGTCCAGCTGCCTAGTAATCACTGTCCAGCTGCCTAGTAATCACTGTCCAGCTGCCTAGTAATCACTGTCCAGCTGCCTAGTAATCACTGTCCAGCTGCCTAGTAATCACTGTCCAGCTGCCTAGTAATCACTGTCCAGCTGCCTAGTAATCACTGTGTAGCTGCCTAGTAATCACTGTCCAGCTGCCTAGTAATCACTGTCCAGCTGCCTAGTAATCACTGTCCAGCTGCCTAGTAATCACTGTCCAGCTGCCTAGTAATCACTGTCCAGCCGCTAGCTGCCTGTAATCACTGTCCAGCTGCTAGTAATCACTGTCCAGCTGCCTAGTAATCACTGTCCAGCTGCCTAGTAATCACTGTCCCAGCTGCCTAGTAATCACTGTCCAGCTGCCTAGTAATCACTGTGTAGCCGCCTGCAATCACCGTCAGCTGTGTAATCACTGCTGCCTAGTAATCACTGTGTAGCTGCCTAGTAATCACTGTGTAGCTGCCTAGTAATCACTGTGTAGCTGCCTAGCAATCACTGTCCAGCTGCCTAGTAATCACTGTCCAGCTGCCTAGTAATCACTGTCCAGCTGCCTAGTAATCACTGTCCAGCTGCCTGTAATCACTGTCCAGCTGCCTAGTAATCACTGTCCAGCTGCCTAGTAATCACTGTCCAGCTGCCTAGTAATCACTGTCCAGCTCACTGTCCAGCTGCCTAGTAATCACTGTGTAGCTGCCTAGTAATCACTGTCCAGCTGCCTAGTAATCACTGTCCAGCTGCCTAGTAATCACTGTGTAGCTGCCTAGTAATCACTGTCCAGCTGCCTAGTAATCACTGTCCAGCTGCCTAGTAATCACTGTCCAGCTGCTAGTAATCACTGTCCAGCTGCCTAGTAATCACTGTGTAGCCGCCTAGTAATCACTGTGTAGCTGCCTAGCAATCACCGTCCAGCTGCCTAGTAATCACTGTCCAGCTGCTAGTAATCACTGTCCAGCTGCCTAGTAATCACTGTCCAGCTGCCTAGTAATCACTGTGTCCACTGTCCAGCTGCCTAGTAATCACTGTCCAGCTGCCTAGTAATCACTGTCCAGCTGCCTAGTAATCACTGTCCAGCTGCCTAGTAATCACTGTCCAGCTGCCTAGTAATCACTGTCCAGCTGCCTAGCAATCACTGTGTAGCTGCCTAGTAATCACCGTCCAGCTGCCTAGTATTCACTGTCCAGCTGCCTAGTAATCACTGTGTAGCTGCCTAGTAATCACTGTCCAGCTGCCTCCAGCCGCAGTAATCACTGTCCAGCTGCCTAGTAATCACTGTCTAGCTGCCTATAATCACTGTCCAGCTGCCAGTAATCACTGTCCAGCTGCTAGTAATCACTGTGTAGCTGCCTAGTAATCACTGTCCAGCTGCCTAGTAATCACCGTCCAGCTGCCTAGTAATCACTGTTCAGCTGCCTAGTAATCACTGTCAGCTGCCTAATCACTGTCCAGCTAGCCTAGCACTGTCCAGCAATCACTGTCCAGCTGCCTAGTAATCACTGTCCAGCTGCCTAGTAATCACTGTGTAGCTGCCTAGTAATCACTGTCCAGCTGCCTAGTAATCACTGTCCAGCTGCCTAGTAATCACTGTCCAGCTGCCTAGTAATCACTGTCCAGCTGCCTAGTAATCACTGTCCAGCTGCCTAGTAATCACTGTCCAGCTGCCTAGTAATCACTGTCCAGCTGCCTAGTAATCACTGTCCAGCTGCCTAGTAATCACTGTCCAGCTGCCTAGTAATCACTGTCCAGCTGCCTAGCAATCACTGTCCAGCTGCCTAGTAATCACTGTGTAGCTGCCTAGTAATCACTGTCCAGCTGCTCAGCTGCCTAGTAATCACTGTGTAGCTGCCTAGTAATCACTGTCCAGCACTGCCTAGTAATCAGTGTCCAGCTGACTAGTAATCACTGTCCAGCTGCCTAGTAATCACTGTCCAGCCGCCTAGTAATCACTGTGTAGCTGCTAGTAATCACTGTGTAGCTGCCTAGTAATCACTGTGTAGCTGCCTAGTAATCACTGGGTCCAGCTGCTAGCAATCACTGTCCAGCCGCCTAGTAATCACCGTCCAGCGCCTAGCAATCACCGTGTAGCTGCCTTAGTAATCACTGTGTAGCTGCCTAGCAATCACTGTGCAGCGCCTAGTAATCACCGTCCAGCGCCTAGCACCCACCGTAGCCGCCTAGCAATCACCGTCCAGCTGCCTAGTAATCACTGTGTAGCCGCCTAGTAATCACTGTCCAGCCGCCTAGTAATCACTGTGTAGCTGCTAGTAATCACTGTCCAGCTGCCTAGTAATCACTGTGTAGCTGCCTTCAGTAATCACTGTGTAGCTGCCTAGTAATCACTGTCCAGCTGCCTAGTAATCACTGTGTAGCCGCCTAGTAATCACTGTAGCTGCCTAGTAATCACCGTCCAGCTGCCTAGTAATCACTGTCCAGCTGTCTAGTAATCACTGTCTAGCTGCCTAGTATTCACTGTCCAGCAGCCTAGTAATCACTGTCCAGCCGCCTTCAGTAATCACTGTCTAGCTGCTAGCAATCACCGTCCAGCTGCCTAGCAATCACTGTCCAGCTGCCTAGTAATCACTGTCCAGCTGCCTAGCAATCACTGTCCAGCTGCCTAGTAATCACTGTCTAGCCGCCTAGTAATCACTGTCCAGCCGCCTAGCAATCACCGTCCAGCTGCCTAGCAATCACTGTAGCTGCCTCAGTAATCACTGTCCAGCTGCCTAGTAATCCGTGTAGCCGCCTAGTAATCACTGTCCAGCTGCCTAGTAATCACTAGCTGCAATCACTGTCCAGCTGCCTAGTAATCACTGTCCAGCTGCCTAGTAATCACTGTGTAGCTGCCTAGTAATCACTGTCCAGCTGCCTAGTAATCACTGTCCAGCTGCCTAGTAATCACTTCGTCCAGCTGCTCTGGTAATCACTGTCCAGCTGCTAGTGATCACTGTCCAGATGCCTAGTAATCACTGCCAGCTGCCTAGTAATCACTGTCCAGCTGCCTAGTAATCACTGTCCAGCTGCCTATTCACTGCCCAGCTGCCTAATAATCACTGTCCAGCTGCCTAGCAATCATCGCCAGCCGCCTGCTAGCATTCACCGCCCAGCTGCCTAGTAATCACTGTCCAGCTGCCTAGTAATCACTGTCCAGCTGCCTAGCAATCACTGTCCAGCTGCCTAGTAATCACCGTCCAGCCGCCTCAGCAATCACCGCCCAGCTGCCCAGTAATCACTGTCCAGCTGCCTAGTAATCACTGTCCAGCCGCCTAGTAATCACTGTCCAGCTGCCTAGTAATCACTGTCCAGCTGCCTAGTAATCACTGTCCAGCTGCCTAGTAATCACTGTCCAGCTGCCTAGTAATCACTGTCCAGCTGCCTAGTAATCACTGTCCAGCTGCCTAGTAATCACTGTCCAGCTGCCTAGTAATCACTGTCCAGCTGCCTAGTAATCACTGTC